>NW_006921637.1:5521006-5523880 GCF_000298275.1 Orycteropus afer afer | reverse complement strand
TTGCCTGCTAACCAGACGGCTGGAGGTTCAAACCCACCAGCCACTCTTCGGAAGGAAGGTTGGGCAATCCTACTTCCGTAGTGATACTGCCTCGAAAACCCAAGGAGGGGTCGCTATGAGTCGGGGCCGACTCGACGGCACATAACAACAACAACAACATATATATTTGTAAATATATTGTATATTTGTATATACAGGAGCTCTGGTGGTGTAGTACGTAAGGCTTTTGGCTGCTAACCAGAAGGCTGTTTAAACCCACCAGAAACTCCTTGGAAGGAAGACTAGGCAATCAATTTCCATAGAGATACCACCCGGAAACCAAACGAGGGAGTTTTTTCTTTTAAGGTTAATAAAGTACATGCTTCTTAGCAACATAGGATACTTTTAAATACACACTCTAATCCTGCTGTGTTAACTACTCTACTATCTAAACCTAGCCCCTATTGTTTTGAGTTGCTGTGGAGTCAATTCCAACTCACTGCTGTTGAGTGGTTCAACTCATAACAACCCCTCTTTGGGTTTCTGAGGTGGCATGTCTACAAAAGCAGATTGCCCAATCTTCTTTCTGAGGAGTGGCTGGTGAGTTTGAACCACCAGCCTTCTGGTTAGCAGTCAAATGCTTCAGGCATGAGTCACATATAAACATATTTGTAAATATATTGTATATATGTATATATAGGAGGTCTGGTGGCATAGTGCCTAAGTCATTTGACTGCTAACCAGAAGGCTAGTGATTCAAACCCACCAGCAACTCCTTGGAAGGAAGACTGGGCAATCTATTTATGTAGAGGTACCTCCTCAGAAACCCAAGAAGGGGTCGCTATGGGTTGGAACTGACTCAACAGCAATGAGTTTGGTTTTCTTTTTATATGTATATATATTGTACCTGCCAAAGCCGTGGTACTTATATGTTATTATAAGTATTTAATATTTAATATTATAAATTGCCACCATTCATCTGTCAGTTTGTTGTACATGGTGGATTGTGTATTGCTGTGAGGCAGGAAACAAAGCCATCAGTATTTCACATACCAGTAGAATCACCCATGGTGGACAAGTTTCAGTGGAGCTTCCAGACTAAGATAGGCTAGAAAGAGGATCTGGGGATCTACTTCTAAAAGAATTAGCCAGTGAAAACTTTATAAATGGAAGAGGAGACAAGATAGCGTCCTGGTGACACATTCTCCCGAGTCTCTCTAGAGCAAAGAACCAAGTGAAACAGATACAGATGGTAATTCTGGACCTCTGAGCATCAAATGAAAGGATAAACAATTGGATTAAACACTGATTGAAAAAAAAACACAATAAAAACAGTGACTGAGGAGAGGTATGGAGTGGAGACCCTACATAGAGTTGCCATTTTGAAACTCAAAATAAAACCAATTTTGTGGAGTCCCTGTTAAGATAGAGATACAGTGTAAACAGATCCAGAGCAAAATAAAGTGAGCAGAATATGAGCTATATCTTAGAGAGGAAAGTACAGGGAAGCGAGTGAGGATTCCAGTGGCATGGGTGACCACAGAATGAGAAGGGAAGAAGGGAGCCAGTAAAATCAGATAAACCATTCATAAGTAGTGAGCCACAGTTCTTTGAGTTGAAGGAGCACATGGAAAAGAAGGCCTGAAAGGTGGTGATTGGAGATGCTTGGCTCTGGGCAGGCCCCCTTCTTGATTAAGTTGAAGCAGAAACCAAATAATAGGCTACACTCACCCAGAAGTGCACTTGTCCAATGCCAATGAATTGTGTGACCAGAGAAAACCATTCTCTGCTTTAATCATCACACTTTTCCAGTGACCAGGGGTGAGGTTTCACCTTGACCCTACAAACCTGGTACCTAGTGCCTGCCACCCACCACTCACCCAGGTCACTCAGACTGCCTCCTTCCACCAGCAACCACCCCCCAAAATGTGTTCCCAGTAGGCTGAGCTGGGGATCACATTCTGCATGCCAGGCATGTATGTGACTGAAAAGGTGTGCTCTCATGAACCACAACCCATACCTACAGCCCCTACTGACAGAAATGCACATGTATGCTAACTGTGCAAGAGGCTCTTGACATCTCTTTGGACATATGCTCCCAAGGATTGCAGGATGGCTACCTGGCACTGCAGCCAGTGATGCAAGTCCCAGCTAACAGGCCACCATGCTCCTGCCACCCTAGAAGTGTGAATGGCCATTGCCACTTCACCTGTTTTTATTCTTTTTGCTCTCTTTTTCTTTTTATCCCATTTCTTTCTAATTGTTTATTTTCCATCTTTCTTTTCTTCCTTTATCTTTTGCCCATTTTTTCTCATCCCTTCCTTCCTTTGTCTTTTTTTCTCTGCCCCACTTGGCAGGAGATGGACCTTGTTTCCCATTAGTCAGCTGTACCTACCACACTTACCACCTACTGCCTCACCCAGCAGGTGAGTGCCATCGGACTCCTGCACCACTGCCTCATAAAAAACAGTGAACAACACTTGCTCACCCTACTCATACTTGCTATGCATGACTTGAACTGAGACCTGTGTTCACACCCTCATCAGTAACTTCACTCACTCAGAAAAAGCCAAGGAGCACCTTAGTGCTGTTAAACTAGTGACTAAAGTAGTATAACTGCCTCACCTGCCCAGCTATATCAAAAAAAATAACACAAAAAATCAGGGTGAAACAAACAAATGCATTATCAACAGATAAATACAAAAACTCCAAAATGTCTCAGAGACAACAGACAACTTCAAATCTAACAAAAAAATAGGACAAGATAGATCCAGTATGTGACTAAACTAAAGAACCAGTAAATCTTCCTGAGGAAGAGCAGGCCATAAAAAATATTTGAGAAGGAATTAAAAAGATTTATATATAGGACCTTGAAGAGCTCAAAGAAACCACAAA
>NW_006921637.1:5516215-5520906 GCF_000298275.1 Orycteropus afer afer | reverse complement strand
AAAAAAAAAAAAAAAAAAAAAAAAATTTAAGAAAATAATACAAGAACAAAATGACAAATTAAATAGACAAATAGAAATCATTCAAAAGAGCACTTAAAAATCCAGAAGATTAACACTAAAATTTTGGAGCTAGATAATGAATAGGATCAAATCAATAGAAGACTGAGATAGTGTTTGCAAAACAAATTCCTTAACAACAATTTGTATGAGTAAAACTCAGAAAAAAGGAATGAAGAAAACTGAAGATATCCTAAAAATTATGTGGGACATTGTAAAAAGGTAAAATTTACATTCAAATTCCATCAAAATTCCAGAACAGCAAGATGCAAACAAACACAAAGTCCACAAAGAAAAGTGTTAAAAATTTGCTAGCAGAAAATTTCCCTAATATCATCAAAGATGAAAAGATATCCAAGAAGCTCAATGAACCCTATAAAGGAAAGACTGCAAAAGAACATCACCAAGACACATCACAATCAAACATCCCAAAACCAAAGAGAAAGAAAGAATCTTGAGAGAACCTCAGGAAAAATGATGTTACCTACAAAAGGAACCAATAAGACTAAGCTCTGATTTCTTGCAAGAAACCATGCAGGTAAGACAGCAATGAGATGACATATATAAAGCCCTGAAAAAAAATACTGCCAACAAAGAATAATATATCCGGCAAAATTATCTCTCAAATTTGATGGAAAAAATTAGGACATTTTTAGATAAACAGGAATTAGGAAATTTGTAAGAACCAGACCACCCTTACAAGAAAGGGAGGGCTTTGGACTGTGAACAAACAATGTTAGATAAAAATTAGAAATTAAGACCCATGTAAACATCCCCAGGAAAACAACAAAGACAAATAATTCTCAAAAACAAAATAAGCTTACAAGACTGAAAATAGGGAACTAGAAATGTAAATCGAAATGATGACAGTTACAAAGCCATAGAGAAAATAACTGATATAACTGCAGAACTTAAAATTGGAGAAGAAGTCAGGATTATATCAAGATAGAACAGACTGTTTTAAACTTAGAAAGATAAAAATAAATTACAGGGTAGCCACAAAGAAAATTAATAAACCTTCTAACCAAAATAAGGAAGAAGAAAATCACGACTTAATAAACAAAAAAATCAACAACAAGGACCTAAATGAGAAGAAAATCTGATAGCAAAATAAATTCATCACTGAAAAATATATGTAACAAAGACATCAAAACCACAATAAAAAATGGAACAGTGAAATAAGTCAGTCACAGAAGGAAAGATATAGTATTAATTTATTGTTATGGAGGATCAAGGAAAGGTTTATACATGTAGGGAAAGTTTCTTTGTTGGTTGCCGGAGGTGGGAGGGGAGGGGAGGGACACTGCCAAAGGGAGGAAAAAAAAAAAAAAGATTGACCTATGTCACTTTAGTTTTGTGTATTTCTTTCTTTCTTTTTCTTTTTAAAATGGATTTTATTGAAATATAATTTCTGTACAGCGAAATACACAAAACTTAAGTGACACAGGTCAATGCATTTTTTTTTTTTTTCAGTGTTCTCTTCTCTCCTCTCTGACCCCTGGCAACCAACAAAGAAAGTTTACCTCCATATATAAACCTTTCCTTGACCCTCCACAACAATGAGCTAATACTGTATTTGTCCTTCTGTGACTGACTTATTTCACTCAGCCCAATGTCCTCCAACTCCATCCATGCCATGAGGCACTTTGCAGACTCCACATCACTGCTCAAAGATACATAGCACTCCATTGTGTGTATGCACCACAGGTTGCTCATGACTCCTCTATTAATGAGCATGTAGGTTGCCTCTATCCTCTTGCCACTTGCCAAACAGTGCTGCAATGAACATGGCTGTGCATTCATCTGCTCCTGTCCCAACACTCACCTCTCTAGGATATATACATAGTAATGGGATTGCTGGGTCAAATGATATCTCCAATTCCAGCTTTCTAAAGAATCACCATACTGCTTTCCACAGTGGTTGTATGACTTCACAGTCCCACCAGCAGTGTATGAGAGTCCCAATATCTCCACATCCCCACTAGCATTTGTTATTTTCTATCTCATTGAACTTAGCCATCAGTGCTGGGGTGAGACAGTATTTTGTTGTTTTGATTTGCATCTCTGTTATGGCCAATGACAGTGAGCATCTCTTCATGCATTTGCTGGCTACCTGAATATCCTCCTTGGTGAATTGTCTATTCATGTCTTCTGCCCATTTTTCAATTGGCTTGTTAATCCATTTGCTGTTGAGGCATTGGAGTTTCCTATAAATCTTATAAAATAAGGGACTTATAAAATAAGTCTCTTGCCAGGTATGTAATTATTGACAAGTATGAATTTGTTGCTATCATTTTATTATGTGCTTTTTCATGATGTTGATTTCTTTGTTCCATATAATTATCTGTGCTGAGCTTGTTTTGTTTGTGAATCGTGTTATCATTTCCTTCATTGCTATTGTTTGAGTATTTGCTAAATATTTGTGCTGGTCCTCTTTTTTGTTTTGATGTGAAGTTTTATCATTTTTCTTTGAGGTTACCCTGTGATTTATAGTTTTCCTCCCAAGTTTAGAACAGTCCATTCTGTCTTGTAGTTGTCCGCAGCTCAGGTTGTCTCCCTCCTTTCTATTTCACTTCCTACTCCTACGCCACCACTGCAATTGTCCTTGCAGGCCTTGGTGACCAGGGTTGATCTTTAGGTCAATTCTCATGTCCTAACACCACTTGGGAATATTTGGGCTGTTGATCCTGTCAGAGTAGCTGACAGTCCACTGCTCCAACCATCTCTGTACTCACTGTTTTTCTCCAGGTTTTTCCACTAGTTGGTGCCTAATCCACAACTGTATACTTTCTTTCAGAGCTCAGGGCTCCAGGATTATCTTCTGTTTCTCTGTCAATTGGTTTCTTTTTTCTTTGTTGAATAGGGTCTGTGCAGCTTGTCTGCCTATTCTTGCATCTTACCAGAAGTGTAGTTTTGTGTATTTCACTGTACATAAATTATATTTCAATAAAGTGCATTTAAAAAAAGAGCAGAATTACTGTAGTGAATTCATACCTAACAATAATTACACTGAATGTAAATGGATTAAATGAACCAATGAAGAGAAAAAGGGTGGCAAAATGGATAAGAAAATAGAACTCATCAATATACTGCTTCCAGCAGATTCACATTAGACATAAAGATAAAAATAAATAAATAATCAAAGGATGGAAAATAATATATCAAGCAAATAGCAACTAAAAAAGAGCAGGAGTGGTAATATTAGTTTCTAATAAAACAGACTTCAAAGCAAAAATTACCATAAGGGACAAGAAGAGAATTATATAATGATTAAAGATTCAACCAAGCAAGTGAGCAAACCATTATAAATATCTATACACCCAATGAAAAAGCCCCAAAATGGATAAAGCAAACATCAACAGAATTGAAAAGAGAAATAAACAACTCAGCAAAAATAGTAAGAGTCTTTAACACATCACTTTCAATGAAGGACAGAACAACTAGAAAGAAACTCAACAAAAACACAAAAGATGTCACAACTGCAATCAACCAACTTAATGTTATAGGCACATACAGAGCACTCAACCCAACAAAATCCAATATTCATTCTTTTCTAATGCACATGGATCATTCTTCAGAATAGACCATATGTTAAACTACAAAACACAGCTCAATAAACTTTAAAACATCAAAATACTACAAAGCATCTTCTCAGATCATGGTGCTATAAAATTAGAAATAAGTAATGGGAAGACCAGAGGAAAAATAACTATTTAGAAACTGAATAACATAATGCTTAAAACTACTGGCTAATAATAGAACAAATATGAAGTGAAATTTAAAAGTTCTTATAATCAAATGAGGATGAAAGCATAAAATAACAAAACCTTTGGGGACACAGCAAAGAGGAAAATTTATAGCAATAATCACACGCAGAAAAAAAATAATAAAGAATCAAAATGAACTTCTAAACTCAACACCTCCAACAATTAGAAAAGGTGCAGCAAAAAAGCCCACAGTCTACAGAAGTAAAAAAAATAATAGATATTCAAGCAGAGATAAATGAAACACAAAACAGTAAAACAATAGAAAGTATAAACGAGACTAGAAATTGTTTTTTCAGAAAGAATGACAAAATTGATAAACCACTGACAAATGCAACAAAGGAAAAGAGATGATACAAATTGCATGAACAAGAAATGAAATGAGCAATGTCACAATAGAACCAATTGAAATAAAAAGAACAATAACAGAATACTATGAGCACTGTGCTCCAAAGAATTTGAAAACCTACAAGAAACGGACAAATTTCTAGAAACACAAGAACTGAAACTGAAACAGACTGAGGTAGAAAATATGAACAGACCCATAAAAAAAGAAAAAAATTGAACTGGTCATAATAAAACTCAACAAAAAAAGTGCCGACCCAAAGAGCTTCACTGGAGAATTCTATCCAATGTTAAGAGATGCCACGACAGCCCCAGTGGGGTCCGCGTGACATAGTCACCGGTCTGAAGCTGCTGTTTCAAGGAAACTCTAAGCTTCCCGGGATGAAGTGTGCTCTCTCAATTTTTATTATTTGTTCGTGCTTGCTGATGCTTTTGATAATATTGTTTGGTTCATTAATTTTTGGTTATAATAAAGATTTCTTGGAGCAGAGAGATGTTAGAGGATCAGGCGATGGTATTGACCTA
>NW_006921637.1:5510684-5515225 GCF_000298275.1 Orycteropus afer afer | reverse complement strand
CAGCTGCAAGCATCCTCTGAGTTGTTTGTCTTCTGTTAGCCAGTTCGCCGACTCCCTATTCACCTATAATCTTCTTCGAGTAATAAGGCCAAACCCAGTGACTGTGCTGGTCCGCGGCAAAGAGAGAAGTTGAAACCAATTCAACTCAAACTATTACCAAACACAGAAAAGGATGGAATACACCAGAATTAATTTTATGAAGCAAGAATAATCCTGATACTAAATCCAGGCAAAGATATCACTAAAAAAAAAAAAAAAAATTAAACTAATATCCCCTATGAACATAGATGTAAAGATCCTCAATAAAATCCTAGCCAATAGAATCCAACACCATATCAAAAATAAATAAATAATACATCATGACTGTGTGAGATTCACACCAGGTGTGCAAGGATGGTTCGACATTAGAAAACCAATCAACATAATCTACTACATAAATAAAACAAAGGAAAAGAACTGAATGATTATATTAATTGATGCAGTAAAGGCACTTGATACAATTCAACACCCATTCCTGATATATATAAAACTCTTAGCAAAACAAGAATAGAAGGGAAATTTCTCAGGATAATTGAAGGCATATGCACAAAAACAACAGCCAACATTATTTTCAGTGGAGAGAGACTGAAAACATTCCCCTTATGAGAATAGACAAGTATGCTCTCTGTCACCACTTGTATTTGATATTGTGTTATATATCCAGACAAGAAAGGGAAATAAATAGAATCCAAATAGATAAGAAGCAGCATAACTATCCCTATATGCAGATGACATGATCCTGTGCATAGAAAATTTCAGAGACTCAGCAAGAAAACTATTGGAACTAATTGAAAAATTCAGCAAAAGATCGGGTACAAGATCAACATACTAAACGCAGTCAGATTCCTCTACACCAACAAAGAAAATTCTGAAAAGGAGATAAAAAAGAGAAAAATATTTACAATGGCTATTGAAAAGGTAAAATATATCAAAATAAACCTAACCAGAGATACAAAATACTACTGCAAGAAACCAAAAGAGATCTACATAAATAGAAGGACATATCATGCTTATGGATAGAAAGATTTAACATTGTGAAGTTGTCAATACTACCCAAAGTGATCTATATGTATAATGTAATCTGATCTAGATTCCATAAACATACTTTAAAGAGACAGCAAAAAACAATCACCAATTGTATATGGAAAGGAAAGAGACCCCAGATAAGCAAGGCACTACTAAAGAAGAAAGTAGGAGGCCTACCACTTCCTGATTTCAAAACATACTATACAAACATAGTAATCAAAACAACCTGGTACTGGTATACAATGACAGACACATGGGCTAATGGAACAGAATTAAGAACCCACAAGAAAATCCATCCACTTTGAGAAAGGGCCAAATCCATTAAATGGGGGAAGGGACAATATCTGAAAAATGGTGCTGGCAAAACTGATTATTCATTTGCAGAAAAATGAAACAAGATCAATAAATAAAAATGAACTCAAGATGGATTAAAAACCTAAATGTAATACCTAAAACTGCAGAGAAAATAAGGGCAAACTTGGGTACATAATACATGGTATAAACATACTACCAAACATAACTAAAAATGTACAAACAGCAGAAGATAAACTAGATGATTGAAACCTTCTAAAAATAAAACATTTATGCTCAACAAAAGACTTCACCAAAAGGGTAAAAAGAGAACAAACAAATTGGAAAAAAAAAAATTGAGAATGGTATTTCTAACAAGTGATCGATCTTTAAAATGCATAGAAAACTTTGATACCTCGACAACAAAAAGACAAACAACTCAATTAAAAAGTAGGCAGAGCACATAAACAGACTCTTCACCAAAGAAGATATTCAGGAAACCAACGAACCCATGAAGAGGTATTGATGATCTTTAGCCATTAAACCAATCAAAACCAAACACACTGCCCTTGAGTTGGCTCCGACTCATAGTGACCCCTCCTTGGGTTTTCGAGGCATTGTTACTACAGAAATAGATTGCCCAACCTTCCTTCCAAGGAGTGGCTGGTGGGTTTGAACCACCAGCCTTCTGGTTAGCAGTCAAATGCCTTAGGCACTACACCACCAGAGCAGAGATGTGCAAATCAAAACATCAATGAGATATCCTCTCACTCAAGTTCAGTAAGACAGAATTCATTAAATGCTAACAAGAGTGTGGAGAGATGAGAATTCTCATACACTGCTAGTGGGACTGTTAATTGGTGAAACAGTTGTGGAAAACTGTGTAATATTACCTTAAGAAGTTGGAAATAGTAATACCATTTGATCCAGCAATCCCATTACTAGGAATATATCTTAAATAGCTGAGATCCAAGACACGAATAGATATAAGCACAGCCATATTTATTGCAGTATTATTCACAATAACAAAGAAATGGAAACAACCTAAGTGTCCTTCAGCAAATGAATGGATAAACAAACTGATAAATTCACACAATGAAATACTACACAATGCTGAAGAGTAATGATGAATCTATGAAACACTGCATAACATGGATAAACCTGGAAGACATTATGCTGAATGAAATACATTAATCACAATAGCACAAGTACTGACTTCCAGTAAGATGGTGGAATAGGCAGACAAGCTACACAGACGCTCTTCAACAAAGAAAAGAGAAACCAATTGACACAGATATAGAAGATAATCCTGGAGCCCCGAGCTTTGAAAGGAAGGTACTAGTAGAAAAACCTGAATGAAAACAGTAAATAAGGAGCTGTGGACTGTCAGCTACCCTAGGGCATGGAAAGTTTGAATATTTCCAAGTGGTGTTAACCAAAAACCAAACTCACTGCCAGTTGGATCTGACTCACAGCAACCCCTCCTTGGGTTTCCGAGGCAGTATCACTATAGAAGTAGATTGCCCAACCTTCCTTCTGAAGAGTGGCTGGTGGGTTTGAACCACCAGCCTCCTTGTTAGCAGTCAAATGCCTTAGGCACTATACTACCAGAGCTCCCCCAAGTGGTGTTAGGTCCTGAGAATTAACTTTAAAATCAACCCTGCTTGTCAGGGGCTGCATGGACAACAGTACTGGTGGCTGATGACTGAAAAGGGAAACAGAAAAGAAGGACACAAACTGAGATGTGAATTTTGGCTCTCTGGAGGGCACAGTCATATTGAGTGTTTACAAGTGGTGAGGCCGTTTTGAATATTTAAAACTACAGTGTTCTCATTCAGATTCCAGGGACCTAAGAACAGCACTGACATGCTGAAGGCTGCTAACTGGAAAAGTGCCATAATCTCCTTGTTACTTTTACATCCTAAACCGTCTTTGGAAACAGAGGTGCTGACATCCCTCATCTCCACCTACTTACTGGGCCAGCAGGAATTCCAACCCAGTCTCTGTGCTCTGCTGGGGCCTGGGGGCCTGCCCTGTCTCCACCCCATTTTTTTTTTTTTTTCTTGTTGTTCTTCCCATCCCTTGTTTTTCTTTTTGTGTTTTTCACATTTTTTTCTTCATTATTCTCTTACTGTATTTCTTTTTTCTTATTCTCCCCTCCCCCAGATAATGTGTCTTTTCCCCTCTTTTTCTACTTATATTTCTTTTGTTTTTAAAATATTTCTTTAAGTATTTTGTCTCATTTATTGCCTCCCCCCCCCCTTTTTTTTGTTCTTCCTTTCTCTTTTTGGTGATTGTTTCTGTGTGTTCATGAAGAGGGTTTTTTGTCCTCTTGTTCTTACTTTTTTTTTGTTTTTTGATTGTTGTTTTTGTCTAACTGAGTGAGAGACAGAAACTGTGCCCATACAACCCAACCATACCTGCACCTCCTGCAGCCTCACCTACGGAGTGAGGGCTACAACTTGCTTCTGCATCAACTGGCCAGTGATACATGACAGCCAATATGCACTTGACTCATCCTTAATTGACCTTCACAAACAGCTAGCAGAAATCTGTGTACCCACTCTCATTCTTTATCACACCCACCAAGAGACAGGTGGTAAGTGCAAAAGTGCTGCCAACTACTGAATAGAGGAGCACAGTGCCTTGCTTACTTAGATACATCCAAACAAGACAAACAAAACAAAATATCTTGGATGAATCACTCCAACATCCAATCACCAATTAAATACAAAATAGTACAATGTGACAATGTCTCAGAGACAACAGACCACTACAGTAAACACAAAGAAGGAAGTTAAAACAGTGGAAACAAGGGACCAGCATACAGACCCAGAACACATCCCTGAGGAAGAAGCAACATTGAAACTCCCTGATGAAGAATTCAAGAGAATTATGGATTGAGAGACAAATCAAGAAAAACCCTGACAAAATTAAGGAAAACACAGGCAAAACCCTAGAACAATTTGGGAAGACAATAGAAGAACAAAATGACAACATAATTCAAAAATTAAAAATGATACAAAAATCCACAGATAGAAATCCAGAAGATTTATACTTAATTTTTAGAAATAGAAAACATTTTGAACAGGCAAAGGAGTAAAATTAAATCAATGGAAAACAAAATTAACAAGATTGAAGACAAATACCTGAATACTTCTTTGGAAAGGGATCAATCAGAAAAA
>NW_006921637.1:5492678-5510584 GCF_000298275.1 Orycteropus afer afer | reverse complement strand
AAAAAAAGGGAAGAAAGGAGGAAGATAAAAAGAAATACCTCAATATTACTTTGTTAAGGGGTCAAATGAAAAAAAAAAAATCGAAATGAAGAAAGCCTAAGATTCATGTGGGCTACCATCAAGAGGAATAACCTATGTGTAATCAGAACTCCAGTTTTGGCAAGAGCCAAATAAAACCATGGAGAAAGTAGTCAAAGATTTGTTGGAAGAGAATTTCCCTGGTATGATTAAAGAGAATATATCTGTTCAAGAAGTCCAACAAACCCCAAAACAGGATAGACCCCAAAAGAAAATAACCAAGACATATCATCATCAAACTCACCAAAACCAAGGACAAAGAAAGAATTCTGAAAGCAGCAGAATTCTACAAAGTGCAACCAATAAGACTAAGCTCTGATTTCTCCACAGAAACCATGCCATGCATGTGAGAAGGCCATAGGATGGTATATGTAAAACCCTGAAAGAAAAAATAATTCCAACCAAGAAGTATTTGTTATTGTTAGGTACTGTTGAGTCTCCTCTGACTCATAGCAACCCTATGTAGAACAGAATAAAACACTGCCTGGTCCTGTGCCAGCCTCACTATCCTTGCTATATCCAAGCTTATAGTTGCAGCCACTGTGTCAATCTACCTCATTGAGGGTCTTACCCTTTTTCATTGACCCTCCATTTTGCCAAGCATGATGTCCTTCTCCAGGCAATGGTTCCTTCTGACAACATAACCAAAGTAGGTCAGATGAAGTCTGGCCATTCTCACTTTCAAGAAGCATTCCAGCTGCTCTTCTTCCAAGACAGATTTGTTAGTTCTTTTAGCAGTCCATGGTACTCTCAGTATTCTTCACCACCACCAAAACTCAAAAGCATCAACCCTTCTTCTGTCTTCCTTATTCATTGTACAGCTCTCACATGCATATAAGGTGATTGAAAATACCATGGCTTAGGTTAGGTGCACCTTAGTCTTCAAGGAGACATCTTTGCTCTTCATCACTTGAAAGAGATCTAGTGTAGCAGATTTGCCCAGTGCAATACATCCTCTGATGTCTTGACTGCTGTGTCCATTGGTGTTGATTGTAAAACCAAATAATATGAAGTCTTTGACAACTTTAATCTTTTCTCCATTTATTGTGATGCTGCTTATTGGTCCAGTTGTGAGGATTTTTTTTTCTTTATATTGAGATGTAATCCATATTACAGACTGTAGTCTTTAATCTTCATCAACAAGTGCTCCAAGTCATATTTACTTTCAGCAAGCAAAGTTCTGTCCTCTGCATATCACAGGTTGTTAATGTGTCTTTCTCCAATCCTGATACCATGTTGTTCTTCATATAGTCCAGCTTCTTGGATTATTTAATCAGCATACAGATAGAACAGGTACAGAGAAAAGATACAACCTTGACATACCCCCTTCCTGATTTTAAGCCATGCAGCATCCTCTTGTTGTGTTTGAATGACAGTCTCCTTGTTCCTCATGAGCACAATTAATTGTTCAGGAATTCCCATTCTTCTCAATGTTATCTACATTGTGTTATGATACACACAATAGAATGCTTTTGCATAATTAATAAAACACAAGTAAACATCTTTCTGGTATTCTTTACTTTCAGCCAAGATCCATCTGACATCAGCAGTGATATCCCTCATTCTACATCCTCTTCTGAATCCAGCTTGCATTTCTGGAAGTTCTCTGACAATATACTACTGCAACTCTTTTTGAATTATCTTCAATAAGATTTTATTTGTGTGTGATACTAAAGATATTGTTTGATAATTTCCACAATCTGTGGGATCACATTTCTTTGGAGTGGGTACAAATATGGATCTCTTCCTGAGAGTTGGCCAGGTAGCTGTCTTCCAAATCTCTTAGTATAGCCAAGGATGTGCCTTCAGCATGACATCAATTTGTTGAAATATCTCAATAATTATTCCATCAATTAAAGGAGTCTTGTTTTTCTCCAATTCCTTCAGTGCAGCTTTGACTTCTTTCTTCAATACCATTCATTCTTGATCATATGTCACCTCCTGAAATGGTTGAATATCAACCAGTTCTTTTTGGTATACTGACTCTGTGTATTCCTGCTATCTTCTCCTGATGTTGCTGGCATCATTCAATATGTTGTCCATGGAATCTTCCCATTGCAACTCGAGGGTTAAAGTTTTTCTTCAGTTCTTTCAGCTTGAGAAATGCCACATGTTTTCTTCCCTTTCAGTTTTCTAACTCCACGTCTTTGCACATTTAATTGTAATAATTGACTTTGCCTTCTTGAGCTGCTATTTGAAACCTTCTGTTCAGGTCTTTTATATTGTCATTTCTTCCATTTGCTTTAGCTACTTTCCATTCAAGGGCAAGCTTCAGAGTCTCTTCTGACACCCATTTTGGTCTTTTCTTCCTTTCCTGTCTTTTTAATGACCTTTTGCTTATTTTCATGGATGATGTTCTTGATGTAGAATTATATACTCAGCAAAATTGTCCCTCAGATAGGATGGTGGAATTAGGGTATTTCCAGATAAGCATAAATTTAGGGAATTCTTTAAAACCAGGTCAACTTTACTAATGATGTTAAAAGGAGTCATTCAGACAGAGAACCAAAGATAGCAAACAACCAATACATAACACATATGATCACATAACCCAGAAGCCAACTGAGTTATGGACGTATCCAAAGGAAAATAAACTTATAAGATTATAAACAGGGAATGAGAAAAATCAATTTGCAAATGAGGAGAACTACAAAACAAAAATAGAGGGGAAAATGGTGTAGTTACATAACTTCTAAGTAGTGAGGAAGTCAAGTCAATTGCAATATAGAACAGATTGTTCTAAACTTGGAAAACAAATTATAAATCACAGTAATTTCAAAGTAAAATATAAATATTTATAATTAAAAATTTAAAGAGGACAAACAAACATTTAGCAAATATTAAAACAATAGCAATGAAGAAAATGATAACATGATTCATGAACAAAACGAGCTCAGCACATAAACTTATAAGGAACAAAAATCAGCAAAACCATGAAGAAACATGTTATTGAATGACAGCAACAAATTCATACTTGCCAATAATTACACTGGATATAATTGGATTTAATGCACCACTCAAAAGATGGAGAGTTGCAGACTGGATAAGAAAACATAACTCATTAGTATACTGTCAACAAGAGACACACCTTAGAGACAAAGAAAAAAAATAGACTAAAATTCAAATGTTGGAAAAAGATGTATCAAGCATATGGCTGTTTTGGTTACCTAGCACTGCTCTGACAGGAATATACCACAAATGGGATGGCTTTAACAAACAAGAGTTTATTCTTAAAATTTGGAGGCTTTAAGTCCAAGTTCAAAGGGCCAGGCTCTAGGGACTGGGTCAAAGCCCCTCAACCTTGGGCTTCAGCTCTGCCTACTACTCCTGGCCCACTGAAGCGAGAGGTTTTTCTTCACTCAGACAGCTGCTGGCTGCTGAGACTGACAAGTCCAAGGTTGACAAGTAAAAAGGTGCAGTGCTGATGTTACCAAACCACATGGCATGCCATTAATTCAAGTCCATTGGAAGTCCCAAGGTCAGAAGAGCATGGTAGCTGCTGAACAATGACATGGCTCCATGCAGGGTTTAAGCATGCTATATGCTAGAGAATATCCCCAAGGCTTCTGCTTATATACAGGAAGCAGATCACATCCTTAAAGCAGCTACTCAGCTGCTCAGAGAAGATTCCACCATGGAGTTGATTACCAGTCTCATCATGGGGAATATTACATCCAGCTGCCCAGCCACTCAACCAGGCCCAGCTAAGTTGACACACAAACTTAACTGCCATAATGGCAATCAAAAAAGAGCAGGAATGGCAATATTAATTTCTGATAAAATGGACTTTAAGACAAAAAACCACCATAAGAGACAGGGAAGGACATTATATAATGATTTAAAGATTGATGGAAGAAGAGGACTTCACCATAATAAATATCTATGCACCCAATGAAAGAGCCCCAAAACACATAAATAAGACTTCAACAGAATTGAAAAGACAAGTAGATGAGTCCACAGTCATAGTAGGAGACTTTAATACACCACTTTAAATCAAAGATAGAACTGGAAAGAAACTCAACAAAGACACAGAAGAACTAAACAATACAATCCACCAACTTGACCTTATAGATATCTACAGAGCACTTCACACAGCAACAGCACATTATGCATTCTGTTCTAGTGCACATGTCACATTCTCCAGGATAGACACCATGTTAAGCCAAAAAGAAAGCCTTAATAAATCTCAGATCACAATGCTATAAAATTAGAAACCAACAATAGAAAGATCAATGGCAAAAGAACAAATGCATGGAAACTGAATAACACCCTCCTTAAAAACTACTGGGTGATAGAAAAAAAAAGATATTAACAAATTCCTTGAATCAAACATGAATGAAAACACAACATACCAAAATCTTTGGGACACAACAAAAGCAATTATCAGAGACAAATTTATAACAACAAATGCACACATCAAAAGAGAAGAAAGAGCCAAAATCGATACCTTAACTCAACATCTCCAACAATAGAAAAAGAGCAGCAAAAAATCCTACAGTCACCAGAAGAAAAGAAATAATAAAGGTTTGAAAAATAGTAAATGAAGTAGAGAATGGAAAGAAAACAGAAAAAATCAATTAATCTTTTAATGAAAAGATTAATAAAATTGACAACCTGGCAAATTTAACAAAGGAAAAGGGAGAGAATACAATAACAAATGAATTGGGCAACATCACAACAGAACCAACTGAAATAAAAAGGATAATATCAGGATACTATGAAGAAATGTACTCCAACAAATTTGAAAATCTGGAAGAAAAGGGCAGATTTCTAGAAACATATAAATTACGTAAACTAACACTGAGTGAGGTAGAAAATTAAACAGACCTATAATGAAAGAGAAAAACAAACAGGTCATAAAAAATTACCAGGAAAAAAAAAAAAAAGTCTTAGCCCAGTGAAACCACTGGAGAATTCTACCAAACCTTCAGAGAACTGACACCAATCCTATTCAAACTATTTGAGAACATAGAAAATGATGGAATCCTCCCAAATTCATTTTATGAAGGAAGGATAACCTTAATACCAAAACCAGGCAAAGACATCACTGAAAAGTAAAACTACAGACCAATATCCCTCATGAATATAGATGCAAAAATCTTCAACAAAATCCTAGCCAATGGACTCCAACAATGCATCAAAAAAATTAATACATTATGACCAAGTGGCATTCATACCAGGCATGTAAGGATGGGTCAACATTAGAAAAACAATAAACATAATCTATTACATAAGTAAAATAAAGGAAAAGAACCACATGATCATATCAATTGATGCAGAAAAAAGGACTTGATAAAATCCAACACCCATTCCTTATAAAAACTCTCAGAAAAAGAATAGAAGGGCAATTCCTCAAGATAATAAAGGGCATATATGCAAAATCAACAGTGTTCTGGTTACCTAGTGCCACTCTGACAAGAATAGACCACAAGTAGGATAGCCTTAACAAACAGGAGTTTATTCTCTTACAGTTCAGGAGGCCAGAAGTCTAAGTTCAAAGTGCCAGGCTCTAGTGGCTGGGTGAAAGCCCCTCGACCTTGGGCTTCAGCTCTGCCTCTTACTTCTAGCCCACTGACGCCAGAGGCATCTCTTCACTCAGTCAGGTACTGGCTGCTGAGGCTAACAAGCCTAAGGTCAACAAATAAAATGGCACAGTCCCAATGTTACCAAACCACATGGCAGACCATTAATTCAAGTCCACTGTAAGTCCCAAGGTCGGCAAAGCATGGCAGGCTGCTGAACAATGACATGGCTACATGCAAGGTCCAAGCATGCCATAAACTAGAGACCATTCCCAAAGCTGCTTCTTATATATGGGAAGAAGACCACATATTCAAAGGCAGCTACTCAGCTGCTCCTAGTAGGTTTCACCATGGAGTTGATTACCAGTCTCATCATAGGGAACACTACATCCAGCTGCCCAACCATTCAACCAGGCCCAGCTAAGTTGACGCACAAACATAACCACCATGAACAGCCAACATCATTCTCAATGGAAAGAGACTGAAACCATTCTCCTTGTGAATAGGAAGCAGACAAGGATGCCCTCTATCACTATTTCTATTCACATTGTGTTGGAAGTTCTAGCCAGGGCAATAAGGCAAGAAAGGGAAATCAAGGCATCCAAATTGGTAAAAAACAAACAAACAAACAACTCACTGTCATTGAGTCTATTCTGACTTACAGGGACCTACTTTGGGTTTTCGAGGTGGTAAATCGTTATTGAAGTAGTTCACCCAGTCTTCCTTCCACGAAGTGACCAGTGAGTTTGAACCACCAACCTTCTGTTTAGCAGTCAAATGCCTTAGACACTATGCAAATTGATAAAGATGAAGTGAAACTATCCCTATTTACTTATGAAATGATCCTATACATAGAAAATCCAAGAGATTTGGCAAGAAAACTACTGGCACTAATTGAGAGATTTAGCATCATGGCAAGATACTTGATCAATATACAAAAATCACTTAGATTCCTCTACAACAACAAAGAGATCACTGAAAGGGAAATAAGGAAATCAATACCACTTATGATAGCTACCAAAAAATAAAATACTTGGGAATAAATCTTGCCAGGGACACAAAACACCTGTACAAAGAAAACTACAGAAGACTACTTCAAGAAACCATAAGAGCTTTACATAAATAGAAGAACATACCATGTTTGTAGATAGGAAGACTGAACATTGTGAAAATCTCAACACTACACAAAGCAACCTATATATCCAATGAATCCCAATCCAAATCCCATCAACATTCTTTAAGGACATTGAAAAACCTATCACTAATTTTATAAGGAAAGGAAAGAGACCTTAGATAAACCAAGCACTATTGGAGAATAACAAAGTAGGAGGTCTTACACACCTAGATCTCAAAACAGCCACAGTAGTCAAAACTGCCTGGTATTGGTTCAATGACAGACAGACAGACTAGTGGAATATAATTGAGAATCTGGAAATAAATCCATTGGCTTATGGTCAACTGATCTTTGATAAAAGTCTGAAATCCATTAAATGGGGAAGAGGTAGTCTCTTTAACAAATAGTGCTGGCAAAACTGGATATCCATCCACAGAAAAATGAAACAATAGCCATACCTTACACCGTTCACAAAAACTAACTCCAGATGGATCAAAGATTTAAATGTGAAACCTAAAACTATAGAGTTCCTCAAGGAAAATCTAGGGACAAATTTAAGGGCCCTAATATATAGCATAAATAGACTATCAAGCATAAGCTAAAAGGCACAAACAGCAGAAGATAAACTAGATGAATGGGACCTTCTAAAAATTAGATTTTTATGTGCTTCAAAAGACATCTCCAAAAGAGTAAAGAAGAACCTACAGATTGGGAAAAAGACATATCTGACAAGGGACTTATCTCTAAAATTTATAGAAACTCCAACATTTCAACAACAGAAAGACAAACAACCCAATTAAAAAAAAAAAAAAAGGACAGAAGACATGAATAACACTTCATCAAAGAAGATATTCAGGCAGCCAACAAACACATGAGGAAATGTTCATGATTAACAGCTATTAGAGAGATGCAAATGAAAACAACAATGAGATACCATCTTTCCCCAACACTAATAGCAAAGTTCAACAAAACAGAAAATAACTTATGCTGGTGAAGATAAGGAGAGATTGGGACTCTCATACACTGCTAGTAAAATAATGCAACCACTGTGAAAAACATACGGCGATTCCTTAAAAAGTTGGAATTAGAAATATCATTTAATCCAGCAATCCCATTACTAGGTATATATCCTAAAGAAGTGAAAGGCAGGACAAGAACATTCATATGCACACCCATGTACATCACACCACTAATTATATTAGCAAAAAGATGGAAACAACCTAGGTGCCTATCAACAGAAGAATGTATATGCAAACTATGGTAAATACACACAATGGAATACAATGCAACACTAAAGAATAATGTAAAATCTACAAAACACTGTATAACATGGATTAACATGGAACATGTTATGCTGAGTGAAATAAATAAATCACAGAAGGACAAATAATGTATTAATTCATCACTATAAAACGTCAAGTAAAGGTTTATATATGGAAAGAAATTTTCTTTGTTGGTTACCAGAGGTGGGAGGGGAGGGGAGGAAACACTGTTAGATAGGGAGAGACATATATTGATTTGGGTGAAAGGAAGGGCAATGTACAAAATGTGAATGATCAACACAGTGGCATTGAGGAAGAGGAAAACATAGAGAGGTACATGGGAGGTACAGACAACAAGGATGAACACTTTTGTATGTAAAGTAATGTGTCAGTAATGGCAAGCATTGATCTACAGGTGGAGAGATGAGTGGACAGGCTGAATGATCAGTTATGTCTAGGCAGGAGGTAGTGTGCCCATGACCATGTATAGGGTTGACAGACCATGTTTCTACAAGCATATATGTATATGCTGTAAGAATGTCCACATGTATAATAGAGCTGACAAGGGGCAAGTTTGTCGTGGCTTCATGGCCACAGCCATGAAGGAGAGAGTAGTTGGACCTGTGGGTCTCAGGGGACATCAAGCTCAATTAGTATAACATACTACACAAAAACATTGCTCAATATCCTACTTTGGTGAATAGAGATTGGGATCATAAAAGCTTGGAAATGGCCATCTAGATGCAGTGATGAGTCTCTCCTCATCCAGAACAAAGAAGAATGAAGAAAACAGTTCATGGAAACAGTTAGTCTCAGCAACTGGTAGACCATGAGGTCCTCAGCCTATATGACCATGAGACCAGAAGAACTAGATGGTGCCTGGCTACCACTGTCAACCACGCAAGGAGGATCAATACAGGAGATCCTGGGTAGAGTGGAAGAACAATGTGGAACAAACCTCAAAATCATAAAAAACAAACAAACAAACCAGGTTTGCTGGTCTTGTAGAACCTGGTGTGACCTCTTAGACTCTGACCCCTAGCTACTCCTCAAGTCTGGAATTGAACTCACTCCTGTGGCTCTGAGCCAAACAATGGATAGGCATATGGAGTGAACATTTACATAGGGTAGATACACTACTTGGAGCGATCTCAATCATGGGAGAACAGAAAGGCAGTGTTTGCACAGGGAGACAGATTGGTGGACAGGAGTACACATGAGAGAGACACCAGGAAGACACCAAGGAAAGACACCAAGAAGTAGCTAAGGGGAGTGCTTTGGTTACCTAGTGCCACTCTGACAAGAATATGCCACAAGTGGGATGGACTTAACAAATAGGAGTTTATTCTTACAATTTATAGGCTTTAAGTCTGAGTTCAAAGTTCCAGGCTCTAGGGGCTGGGTAAGAGCCCCTCAACCAAAGACCCTCTGCCTCCTTCTCCTGGCTCACTGAAGTTAGAGGCTTTTCTTCACTCAGACAGCTACTGGCTGCTGAGGCTGACAAGCCCAGGGTTGAGAAGTAAAAAGGCACAGTCCCAATGTTACCAAAACACATGGCAGGCCATTCATTCAAGTCCATTGAAAGTCCCAAGGTTGGCAGAGCATGGTAGGCTGCTGAACAATGACATGGCTACATGCAGGGTTCAAACATGCCATAAGCTAGAGACCATTCCCAAAGCTGTTTCTTATATACAGAAAGAAAACCACATATCCAAAGCAGCTACTCAGCTGCTCCAATAGATTCCCCCATGGAGTTAATTACTAATCTCACCATGGGGAATAATCTCATTCAGCTGCCCAGCCACTCAACCAGGCCCAGCCAAGTTGACACACAAACTTAACTACCACAGGGAGGAATTGGGAAAAAAGTTGTTACAGTGTGGGGAATTGTGGTCATGAGACAAAATGTGTATGAACTGCTGTACAAAAACAAACTTGCTCTCTAAACTTTCACCCAAATCACAATAAAAATTAATGAAAAGGACAAGTACTGTGAGTCCACTATTATAAAAAGTTGTGGAAAGGCTTACACAAAGAAAGAAATATTTTTTTGATGATACCAGTAATGGGAGGGGAGGAGAGGGAAAATCATTATCAAGATAATAGACACATACTAATTTGAATGAAGGGAAAGGCAGTATACAATATCACTAAGGCATAGGAAGACACAGAGAGATGCACAAGAGTTACAGACAACAAAAAGAGACACCATTACATACACAATCCTGCAATATCAGTATTAATGAACAATAATCTACAAGAGGATACATAGGCAGACAGGCAAGATGAAAAGTAAATGTTGGCTAATGGGACTACACCCATGACCATATATATCAGTTTGGCAGAGGATATTTCTACGTATATATTTTTACATGTTGTAAATATATTCATGTATATAATTGAGGAACCAAGGAACAAAATTATGATAACTTCTTTGCCATAACCAAACATCTTGAGGTAATAAATCACAGAGCTTATTGTCTTATGACTACAGACTTGGGACAGCTAACAAAATTGGCCTAACATAATTTAAAAGAAAATGTTCTATATCCTACTGTGGTGAGTAGTGACTGATGTCTTAAAAGCTTGTGAGTGGCCATCTGAAGTGTAACTATTGATCTCTCCCTGACATAAGCAAAAAAGAATGAAGAAAATCAAAGACCCATAGAAACAAATAGTCCAAAATACTAATGGACCACATGAACCTCAGCCTCCTTGACCCTTAGCCCAGAACTTGATGGTGCTGGCTCCACTACTGACTGCTCTGAAAGAGATCTTAATAGAAAGTCTTGGAGAGAGTTGGTGGAAAATATGGAACAAAACTCAAAATCATAAAGACTAGGGTAGCTGGTCTTATAGTGACCTGTGGAAACCTTGAGACTATAGCCCTTCATCACCCTTCAAGCCTAGAACTGAGCACACCCCAGTGACTCAACTTTCAGCCAAGCAATAGGCGGACCTATAGAAATTCACTTCTTAGAACAATGTTGTTGTTGTTAAGTGCCATCGAGTCGAACCCGACTCATAGTGACCCCTCCTTGGGTTTCCAAGGCAGTATCACTACAGAAGTAGATTGCCCCATCTTCCTTCCAAGTCTTAGAACAATAGGCCATCTGATATCAAAAGAACAGCTTATGCCCAGGGATAGAGCTCAGAAGGTAAGAGGGGATAGGAGAGAAGGATAAATGGAAATGGGAAACAGGGAGTAAGTGGGAAGTGCAATGATATATTTCAGGGATGACAATCAATGTCACAAAACAAAATATGTATGAATTTTTTAATAGAAAAATCAATTTGCTCTGTACACTTTCACTCAAATCACAATAATGAATTTTTTTTTTTTTTAAATGAAAAAAATCCTATGGAATAGCAGCAGAACATTGTCTGATATAGTACTGGAAGATGAGCCCCACTGGTAGGAAGGCACTAGAAATATGACTGGGAAAGAACTACTTCCTCCAAGTGGAGTTAACCTATGAATCTAGTTAAGCATTTAGGACCTTCATTTGCTGAGGTGGCAAGAATCAAAATGATAACAGTGTGAAGAATGGGAATTCCAGAATACTGAAGTGTGCTCATGTGGAACCTATACATAGATCAAGAGGCAGTCATTTGAACAGAACAAGGGAATACTGTATGGTTTTAAATCAGGGAAGATGTACCTCAGGGTTATATTCTTTCACCATACTTATTCAGTGTGTATTCTGAGCAATGGGAAACTGGACTATATGATGAAGAACATGGCACCAGAATTGAAGGAAGACTCATTACTAACCTGTGATATGCAGATGACACAACCTTGCTTGCTGAAAATGAAGAGCAATGATTACAGCATTCTGTATGGATTATTCTTCAACATAAAAAAAAAAAAATCCCCACAACTGAAGCAATATTCATCATCATGACTAATGGAGCAAAGATTGAAGTTGTTAAGGATTTCATTTCATAATCAAAACCCATAGAAGTAGCAGTCAAGGAAACTAAATATTGCATTGGACAAATCTGCTCAAAAGGCCTCCTTAAAGTGTTAAAAATGAAAGATGTCACCTTGGAGACTAAGGTCTGATCCAATCCATAATATTTTCAATTGCCTCATACGGATGCTAAACCTGTGCAGTGAATAAGGAAGGTTGAAGAAGAATAAATGTCTTTGAATTACAGTGTTGGTGTACAGTATTGAATATACCATGGACTACCAGAAGAATGAACAAAACTATCTTGGAAGAAGTACAGGCAGAACACTTCTTAGAAGACTTTGTCTCATGTACTTTGGTCATGTTATCAAAAGGGACCAGTCCCTGGAGAAGGACATCCTTCTTAGTAAAGTAGAAGGTCAGTGAAACAGAGGAAGACCCTGAATGAGATGGATATACACAGTGGCTGCAACAATGGGCTCAAACAGCAATGATTGTGAGGATGGCGTATGACTAGGCAGTGTTTTATTCTGTTGTACATAGGGTCACTATGAGTCAGAAATGACTTGATGGTACCTAACTTCCATACCTACAGTAATGGGCACTGCACTTGCACACAGTAGGGACAAGAAGAAACTCTTCTTATGAACGAGATCCCATGGGGCTGTGAAGCAAAATCAGCTGGCATGTTTGTATCACAGCCTTTCCAGTCTTCACTTGGGGCTCTTAGAATCATTGAGCCTTCATAGCTTTGATTCAACAATTTATTCACTGTCTTGATTCTGGTCATCATATTTGTGTTACTCCCTTGATATGTAATATGTTTATCATATGTCCTTAGATTTGTAAGGAGCTCTGGTGGCATAGTGCCTAAGGTATTTGACTGCTAACCAGACGGCTGCTGGTTCAAACCCACCAGCCACTCCTTGGAAGGAAGGTTGGGCAATCTAATTCCGTAGTGATACTGCCCCAGAAACCCAAGAAGGGGTTGCTATGAGTTGGATTTGATTCGATGACAGTGAGTTAGATTTGTAAATGTATGAAGCTTAAAAATAGATACATATATTTTTTCTTTGTATGAACTTATTTTTTCTTCTTTCAACTGTCTATTATGGGCTTTTTTAGCTTTTACATATGCCTGATTTTATTACTGCTATACCAAATGTTAATCCCTCTCTCCCTCTTCCCCAAATGCTTTAAACTCAGATTGGAAACATGGTAAGAATTTCATATAATATAGATTTTTAGAGTTGGTTGGGAATGAGATTTTATATTTCCTCTTCTTTACTTTACTTCTCTCATTCTATTTCATTTATTGTAGACAGCTTTTATGTCTACTTTATGATCTCACTTAATAGTGACATAAATGTTATTACACTTGGCAATATAAAGGATCTACATAAAGTAGCCATATTTCTATTTTTAATAACACAGAACAACTTGATATATTCTCTGAATTGTTGCTATTATCAAATTATATTATCCTCAAGATTTTTTGGAAAAAGAGGGTTGATTTTGAGTAGCTCCACAGATTGTCTCTTTACTGGATATAGGTATATGTGAAGCTTTTTAAATGATGATTTAGCATAATTAAAATATTTCATCTGGGACATTTATTTATTATAAAGCTCTATAAAAATAATCTTATAACTTTAAAAGTAACCCAAAATAACTGGCTTTTATTCAAAATAAAATTATCTGGCCAGAAGGCAATATAAAAATCACCATTCATCCTGCAATTCCATATTTCTCCATTGTGCTGTCATTAAATCCATGTTACTATGCTAATGGGTTAAAGACATGGAAACAGAAGGGGTAAAAAAGCATTTTTAGCATGTAGGTCTCCCTGACTATGCAATTCATGGTGCTAATTCCCTGACTACAAGAGAGTTGTTGCAAAAATTGCCTTATTGGTATCTGAACAGTATCCAGGAAAGATAATTGAGTTTGTTTTGTTTCCAGAGGGAATGATTACAGCTCTAAATGTAAGGGTATATAAAATATGTTTTACACACTCAGAAATGGAAGGTCCACAGTCTCTTCCCTTCCTTCCTATCTCACCTCCTCTTTCTTTACCTTCCTTTCTTCTTCTTTTTTTCATTCTATCTCATTTTTAATTACAAAGTATGATTTTATTAAGAATCTTTAAGGTCCTCACACTCAGCAAGTTAAATGTTGTCCACTTGATAATTTTATCTACTTCTTGCCATTGAACAACAGAAAACTTGATGAAAAAATAATACTTGTATGTATATCAGATATCTAAACCTATATAAAAAAAAAACCAGGCTCACTGCTGTCAAGTCAGATCTGACTCATAGCGACCCCTCCTTGGGTTTCCAAGGAGGTAACACTATGGAAATAAATTGCCCAACTTTCCTTCTGAGGAGTGGCTGATGGGTTTGAACTGCCAGACTTCTGGTTAGCAGTCAAATGCCTTAGGCACTATGTCACCAGAGCTCCCTATAGAAGGGTATGCTATGAAAATACAAGTCCTTTTTATGCTCCTTGACTCTCCCAATATCACTTACCAGAAATAACCATTATTTACCTTAAAACATATCTTTCCTTACATATATATGTATATATACATGAATAGAAGGATAGATATAGAATTTTTTTATCCTCATATATAGGAGCTCTGGTGGCCTAGTGCCTAAGGCATTTCACTGCTAACCAGAAGGCTGGCGGTTCAAACCCACCAGCCACTCCTCAGAAGGAAGATTGAAAAATCTATTTCCATAGTGATACTACCTCAGAAACTGAAGGAGGGGTCACTAGGAGTTGGATCCAACTTGGCGTCAGAGAGTTTGGTTTGTTTTATGTACATATACATATATAAAAATTAGATATATATTTGTGTGTGTATGTATGTGTGTGTGTGTGTGTATATATATATATATATATATATATATATATATATATATATATATATATATGTAAACTATATATGTAGTTGTTCATGTATGTATAACCAAACCAAACAAACTCACTGCCCTCGAGTCAGGTCCAACTCATAGTGACCCTTCCTTGAGTTTCCAAGGCACATCTCTACAGAGATACTCACTACGCCATCACAGCTTCCTGTATGTATATATACATGAATTATATATAATGTTTATGAGCATGTATATGTTTATGTGTGTGTATGTGTATATATATGGATTATATATATATTTGTATATGTATATATATGTGTGTTTATATATATATATATATATGCATTAGCTATATATTTGTGTGTATAGAGAGATTTTATTTATTTATATGTGTGTGTGTGCATAGATATGTGTATATGTACATGTGTAAGGAGAAATGTATATTATAACATTAATAATGCTTATTATTTTATAACCTTCCTGTTTTCAATTAAAATTACATTTTGGATATCTTTCCATTCTTAGTAATTACTATATAGTATCATTGTATGGATATATAATATAGAGTTGTACTCTTTTTTTGTAACAGGCAAGTTTTTTTTTTGTTTGTTTACAAACATCATATATGTTCATTGTTGAAAAATTTGGAAAATACAGAGAAGAATGACAAAGAAAATAAAATTTATTAAGATGTTACATCTATGTTTTAGGACCACCCTGATAGGGTTGCTGTGTGAAAAGTTGTCTCCAAGAAGACTAATTGTCTATCTCTGCAACTTTACCAGCACAGTCATGAGAAAGAGATCTCCCTGCTAGCCCCTCTCAAGGTCTCAGATGGTCCTTTCAAATGGTGATCCCCCTCTTAAGTCAGTACAGACTACATGAGAGAGAAATGCCAAAATGTTTTTTTTTTTTTTTGAGAATATACATAGCAGAACACAGAGAATTTCAACAACTTCAGCATGTACAATTAAGTGACATTGATTTTATTCTTTGTGTTGTGCAATCATTTTCATCCTCCTTTTCTGAGTTGCTCCTTCCCCATTAATATAAACTATGTGTCCCCTAAGTTTCCTATACAATCTTTCAAGTTGCTGTCCTCAGTTTGATCTCATGTAGATAGATCTTAAAAGAGCACATTGCTCAGGCAAAGGAAAGATGATATCCTCCTAACACACCTCACCCAACTCCTATACAAAAGAGATCCAGAAAAACATAGTGAAACAGATATAAATAATGATCCTGGAATACTGAAAATTCAATGAGAAGATAAAGTATTAGATTGCATGCAGATAGGAAAGGGAGATGAAGCAAGGTCAGTGACTTGGGGAAAAAAAAAATCTAACCAGCCAAAGAGAAAAGCCATTATAATGTGAGCTAAAGCCACACGAGAAAGGATCATACAGAGAAACAGATCAGACTTCCCATAGCAAAAGTGGTCATGGAATGAGTAAGGATAAGAGAAAGGGAAGAGAAAAACTATGTCAGAATAAACCAAACGGGACCTAGTGCTGTTGGGTTAATTTCAACTCTTGCAACCTTTTTTGGCAGGTAGTAGAGCTGCCTCCTGGAGTTTCAAGGTTTCTGGATCTTTGTGGAGGCGGGGTGTTTTATCTTTCTCCTGCAGGATGGCTGGTGAGTTTCACCCTCTAGGTATTGGTTGACAACCGGATGCCACTCTCAGCAAACCACTCAAGGGACTAAGACCCAGGGGCTGTGGCTAATCCTTCTTGTGCCTGTATCACTGGCTGATCTTTCTCATATTAAGAATAAAACAAAACACGTGCACTTAAAGTCTTCTCTCTTGGAGGTGCCTACTTATGTCAATCTCCTTTCACCTATGTGTATTCACACTCAGGTGGATCAGATTTTTGCATAACTGGCTTCATCTAGAACGATGGCTAGAAAAGTCCTTCTTTCTGAATTACCTATCTTTCCTTTATTTTTCTCTTTTCCTCAATTTTTCTTTCTTTTTATCTGTTCATTTCCTTTTTTCCTCTTCTTTCACTTTTACCAATCTTTCATCTCACCCCCAACTTTTTTCCCTTTTTCTTATTTGTTTTCCTTTTTTATCTTTTATTTTTATTCTGTATTTTCATATTTCCCATCACTTCTTCTTCTCCTTGTTTTTTTTTCTCTCTCTCTCTCTCTCTTTTTCTGTCTGTCTCTCTCTCTCTCTCTGTCTATTATATTACCTCATCCAATGACAGGAAGACATTAATACTCCACTAGTCAGCTGTAGCTAGTACACCAACTACCTCACTTAACAGACAAGTAAGACCAACAGATTCGGAACCATGGGATCAATAACAGATGGTGAAGAACACTTGCTCATCCCAGCTGCAGCTCTTTCTCATGACAAACACAGGCCTGTGCTCACATTCTCATCAGTTATTCCATCAACACAGAAAGCTAGGGAGTGACCTAGTGAGGCTAGGGTAACAAACAAAGAAGGACACCTGGTCCACACTTGTGGATATATTGAAACAAAGCAAAACATAAAACCAGGGTAAAACAAATCAACAAATAAAGCCAACAACTTTAAAATGTCTCATAGACAACAGTCAACTTCACTCAAACAAAGAAACAGGAGAAGATAATGGAAGCAAGTGTCCAAACTAAAGAATTAGTTAATCACCCCCAAGGAAGAACAGGTAATAGAATTACCCAAGGAGGATAATTGTGTATATTTGTATAGCACAATACATCTATCTATCTATCTTTCTATCTATCTATTTATCTATCCATCCATCCCTCCAAGAGCTCAAAGAAAACATAAATGGAAGCAAGGAGAGGACATATAATACCCTTGAAGAATTCAGGAAAATCATTCAAGAGCAAAATGACGAAGTAAATAGACAATTAAAAATCATACAATTAGAGGTTCAGATGAACACTGAAATTACAGAGATAGATAACATTTGAAAAGGACAAAAGAGTAGACTTGAACTGGCTGAAGAACACATTTCCCAGCTTGAAGACAAATCCCTTGATATCAGCTTGTCTGAGGAAAAATCAGAATGATAAATGAAGAGAAATTTAGAAAGCCTGTAGCATAGTGGCTAAGGCACTTGACTGCTAACCAGATGGCTGGCGGTTCAAACCCACCAGCCACTCCTCGGAAGGAAGGTTGGGCA
>NW_006921637.1:5484484-5492463 GCF_000298275.1 Orycteropus afer afer | reverse complement strand
TGGGCATTCCTACTTCCATAGTGATACTGCCTCGGAAACCCAAGTAGGGGTCGCTATGAGTTGGGGCCGACTCGATGGCAAACAACAACAACAACAACAACAACAAGAGTTATATGGGGTGGTAGCAAAATAAATACCATATCCCTGATTGGAATTCCAGAACAAGGGGAGGCAAAAAAACACTGAGAAAATTATCAAAGACTTGCTAGCAGAACACTTCTCCCCATATCAAGAAAGACAAAAAAATATCCACCCAAGAAGCCCAACAAACCCCATATAGGATAGAGTTCAAAAGAAAGTCACCAACTCATTTCATAATCAAACTTTCCAAAACCAAAGACAAAGAATCTTGAAAACAGCTTGGGAAATATAAATGTTACCTACAGAGGTCAACCAATAAGACTAAGCTCTGATTTCTTAGCAGAAACAACGCAGGCAAGAAGGCAATTGGATGGCACATACAAAACTTTAAAGGAAAAGAATTGCCAAACAAAAATTACATATCCAGCCAAAGTGTTCCTCTAATATGTGAGTGAAATTAAGATATTCCCAAATAAACAGAAACTAAGGGAATATGTAAACACCAGACCAACTCTGTCTACATTTGTTGTTGTTGTTATGTGCTGTTGAGTCGGACCCAACTCATAGCGACCCCTCTTTGGGTTTCCGAGGCAGTATCACTATAGGAGTAGATTGCCTCATCTTCCTTCTGAGGAGTGGCTAGTGCGTTTGAACCACCAGCTTTCTGGTTAGCAGTCAAGTGCCTTAGGCACTACGCTACCAACTCTACAAGAAATGCTAAAGTTAGTCTTTCTAACAGAAAACCAGAAATGGAAGACAGCAAATTAAAATCAAGACACATGACACCACTGCCTTAGAAACCAAACTAAAAGAACTCTCAAAGCTAAAATAAGATTACAAAAAGGTAAATAGAGAAAAAGAAGGGTCAATCTGTAAATGACAACAAAAACAAAATAAATAGAGGAAATAAATGGTATAATTACAAAACTTCCAAATGAAGAGGAAGTCAGGATGATGTCTATATAGAACAGACTGTTCCAAACTTAGGGAGACAAGAATTTACCATAGGGAAACTACAAAGAAAATTAACAAGGCTTCTAATCAAAATCAGAAAAAAGAAAACCACAAGAATTTAGTAAATACAAAACCAACAATAGTAAAGAAAAAGGAAAAACACACTTGATAACAAAATGAACTCAGCACAGAAAAATATTTGGAACAAAAAAACCAAGAACAACACAACAAAAAACACAAGAACGACAGAAACAAATTCATACCTATCATTAATTACAATGAATGTGAATGGACTAAATACACAAGTCAAGAGAAATAGAGTGGCAGATTGGATAAGAAAAAAGACCCAGCAGGTGGTTCTTCAAAAAGATTTACAAAACAAAAAACCACTGGCAAATTTAACCAAGAAAAAGAAGGAGTAGTGGCAAACAATATGAATAATAAATGTAATGTGTGACATCACAACAGAACCAGCTAAAATAAGATACTAACAGAATACTATGAAGAATTATCTCCAACACATTTTAAAATCTATAAAAATGGGCAAATTTCTAGAAACACAAGACTTATCTAAACTAACACAGACTGAGGTACAAACTTTGAACAGACTCATAACAAAAGAAAAAAATAAATAGGTCATCAAAAAAAAAAAAAAAAACCGCCCCACAAAAAGAAGTCCTGGCCCAGGTGGCTTCACTCGAGAATTCTATCAAATGTTCACAGAGGAGCTGACACCTATACTACTCAAACTATTCCACAACATAGAAAATGATGGAATACTCCCAAATCCATTTTATGAAACAGGCTTAACCCTGATACCAAAACCAGGTAAAGAAACCACTACAAAGGAAAGGAAAACTACAGGCCAAATAGAATTCAAACCAGGTATGCAAGGATGGCTCAATATTAGAAAAACAATCAATTTAATCCATCACATAAATAAAACAAAGGAAAAAAAAAAACACATAATCATATTGCTCAATGCAGAAATGCTGTTGAATAAAATGCAATTCCTGATTGAAAAAATAACTCTCAGCAAGATTGGAATAGAGGAGAAAATTTCTCAATATAATGAAGAACATATGTGCAAAACCAATAGCCAATATTATTCTGAATGCAGAGTGACTCAAAGCATTCCCCTTCCTAATTGGAATGAGACAATGATGCCCTCTATCATCACTTCTGTTCAACATTGTATTGGAAATCATAGTGAGGGCAAAAGGCAAGAAAGAGAAATAAAAAGCATCCAAGTTGCCAAAGAAGAAATAAAACTATCTCTATTTGCAGATGACATGACCCATAGAAAACCAAAGAGACTCATCAAGAAAACTAGAGGAACTAATAAAAAGAGTTAGTGAAGTGGCAGGATACAAGTTCAACATACAAAAATCAGTTGGATTACTCTATGTCAACAAAGAGATTTCTGATAAGGAAATAAGGAAAACAATATCATTTACAGTAGATACCAAAAAGATAAAATACATAGCAATATATCTGGTAGCATAGTGGATAAGGCACTTGACAGCTAACCAGAAGGCTGGTGTTTCAAACCCACCAGCCACTCCTCAGAAGGAAGGTTGGGCAACCTACCTCCGTAGTGATTCCACCTCGGAAACCCAAGGAGGGGTCACTATGAGTTGGGTCTGACTCGAAGGCACATAACAACAACAACATATCTTACCAAGGATGTCAAACATCTATACAAAGAAAATTTAAAAACCCTGCTACAGGAAATTGCAAGACCTGCATAGATGGAAGAACATATGCTCATGGATAGGAAGACTGAATATTATGAAAATGTCAATACTGCCCAAAGCAACCACCACTCATCTGTCAATTTGTCATAATGAGGTGGCTTGCATGTTGCTGTGAGGCTGGATATTATGCCACTGGTATTTCAAATACGAGCAGGGTCACCCATGGTGGACCATTTTCAGTGGAGCTTCCAGACAAAGACAAACATGGAAGAAGGAAAGAGCCATCCACATCTCAAAGAACTGGCCAGGGAAAACCTATGAATGGCAGTGAAACATTGTCTGACATATTATTGGGAAACATTATGAGTAGCCCTGAAACGTTGTCTGATATAGTGCTGAAAGATGAGCCCCACAGGTTGGAAGACACTAAGAGCTGCCACCTCAAAGTAGAGTAAACCGTAATGACATGGATGGAGTAAAGCTTCTGGGACCTCCATTTGCTGATGTGGTAGAATTCAAAATAGGAAGAAACAGCTGTAACCATCCATTAATAATCAGATCATGAAGTGTATAAAATATGAATCTAGGAAATTTGAAAGTTATCAAAAATGAAATGGAATGCATAAAAATCAATACCCAAAACATTAGTGAGATGAAATACACTGGTTTTGGCCATTTTGAATAAGACAACCATGTGATCTACTATGCTGGGAATGGTGTGACATTCATCCTCACAAAAAAATATTTCAAGATCTATCCTGAAGTACAATGCTGTGAGTAATGGGACAATATCCATATACTAGAAGGAAGACCACTTAATACTACTATTATTCAAATTAATGTACCAATCATGAATGTCAAAGATGAGGAAATTCAAGATTTCTACCAACTTCTTCAGTCTGAAATTGACCAAACATGCAATCAAGATGTGTTGATTATTATTGGTGATTGGAATTGCAAAGTTGGAAACAAAGAAGAATCACCAGTAGATAGAAAATATGGCCTTGGTGATAGAAATAATGCTGGAGGTCGCATGATAGGATTTTGCCAGACTAACAACTTATTCATTACAATACCTTTTCTCAACAGTATAAATGGCAGCTAGGTATGTAGACTTTGCCAGATATAATACACAGAAATCAGATCAATTGCATCTGTGGAAACAGGTGATGGAGAAACTGAATATCTTCAGCCAAAACAAGGCCAGGAAATAAGTGTGGAACAGACCATCAACTCTGCATATGCAAGTTCAAGTTGAAGCTGAAGGCAATTAAAGCAAGTCCATGAGAGCTGAAGTATGACCTTGATTATATCCCACCTGAATTTAGAGAACATCTGAAGAATAGATTTGGTGCATTAAACACCAATGACCAAAAATCAGAGGAATTGTGGGATGACATCAAGAACATCATCCATGAAGAAAGCAAATGGTCATTAAAAAGACAGGTAAGGAAGAAAAGACCAAAATGGATGTCAGAAGAGACTTTGAAACTTGCTCTTAAACAGAGAATAGTGAAAGCAAATTGAAGAAATGACAAGATAAAAGAGATGAACAGAAGATTTCAAACAGCAGTGCAAGAAGACAAAGTCAACTGTTATAATGAAATGTGCAAAATTGGGGTGGGCAAACCAAAAGGGAAGAACACACTCAGCATTTCTGAAGCTGATAGAATTGCAGAAAAAAGTTCAAGGCTTGAGTTGGAAAGTCAAAAGTTTCTATGGGCAGCATATTTACTGATACAGGAAAAGTCAAAGAAAATAGAAAGAATACACAAAACTACTGTACAGAAAAGAATTGGTCAATGTTCATCTATTTCAGGATAGACATATGATCAGGAACCAATGGTATTGAAGGAAAAAGTTGAAGTTTCACTGAAGGAATTGGTGGAAAATAAGGCTCAAGGAACCGATGGAGCACCCACTGAAATGGTTCAACACACAGATGCCATGTACTCACTCATCTGTGCCAAGAAATTTGGAAGACAGCTACCTGACTAGCTGACTGGAAGAAATCCATATCTGTACTCATTCCAAAGAAAGGTGATCCAACAGAATGTGGAAATTATCACACAATACCATTAATATCACATGCAAGTAAAATCTTACTGAAGATAATTCAAAAACGGTTGCAGCAGTATATTGACAGAAAACTTCCACAAATGCAATCTGGATCCAGAAGAGGATATGGAATGAGAGATATCATTGCTGATGTCAGATGGATCTTGGCTTAAAACAAAGAATACAATAAAAATGTTAATTTTTGTTTTATTGACTATGCAAAAGCATTTTATTGTGTGGATCATAACAAATCATGGATAACATTGAGAAGAATGTGAATTCCAGAACACTTAATTGTACTCATGAGGAACCTGTACATAGACCAGGAGGCTGTTGTTTGAACAGAGCAAGGGAATACTGGATGGTTTAAAATCAGAAAGGGAGTGTGTCAAGGTTATATCCTCTAGGAGCTCTGGTGGTGTAGTACCTAAGGCATTTGACTGAAAAGCAGAAGGCTGGTGGTTCAAACCCACCAGTCACTCCTCAAAAGGAAGATTGAGCAATCTACTTCTGTAGTGATACTGCCTCAGAAACCCAAAGAGGGTCTCTATGAGTCGGATCTGACTCAACAGAAGTGAGTTTGGTTTTGGTTTATGCTTATTCAATCTGTATGCTAAGCAAATAATCTGAGAAGCTGGACTGTATGAAGAGCAACATGGCTTCAGGATTGGAGGAAATTCATTAACAACCTGTGATATGCAGTTCATACAACTTTGCTTGCTGAAAGTGAAGATGACTTGAAGCACTTAATGATGAAGATTAAAGACTACCTTCAGCAGGATGGATTATATCTCAGCATAAAGAAAGCAACAGTTCTCACAACTGGACCAATAATCAGCCTCACAATAAATAGAGAAAAGTTTGAAGTTGTCAAAGATTTCATATTACTTGTTTCTACAATCAAAAGCCATGGAAGCAGCAGTCAAGAAATCAGATGACATATTGTACTGACCGAATCAGCTGCAAAAGACCTCTTTAAAGTGCCGAAGAGCAAAGATGTCATTTTGAAGAGTAAGGTGTGCCTAACCCAAGCCATGACATTTTCAACAGCCTCATATTCATGTGAAAGCTGGACTGGGCAGTGTTTCCTTGTATTGTACACAGAGTTGCTATGAGTTGAAGCTGACTCAACAACACCTAACAACAACAACCCAAAGCAATCTATTAATCAATATAATTGCTATCCAAATTCCATCAACATTCTTTATATGGAAAGGAAAGAGATGTTGGATAAGCAAGGCATTACTGAGGAAGAAAAACAAAGTCAGAAGTCTCACACTTCCAGATTTCAAAATCTACTATACAATCACAGTAGTCAAAACAGCATGGTATTGGCACAACAATAGACAAATACACCAATGGAACAGAATTGAAACTCCAGAATAGATGAATTCATCTATGGACAGTTGATATTTGACAAAGGGCTGAAACCCATTAAATGGGGAAGAGATAGCCTCTTTGACAAAGGGTACTGGCAAAATTGGATACTCATTTGCAGAAAAACGTAACAAGTTCCATACCCCACACTATACACAAAATCTAACTCAAGATGGATCAAAGACCTAAATGTAAAACCCAGAACTATAAAGTTCATCAAAGATAAAATAGGGTAAACCCAAAGACCATAATTCATGGCATAAATAGACTCTCAAGCATAACTCAAAATGCACAAGCAGCAGAATAGAAACTAGATGACTGGTACCTTTTAAAAATCAAATTCTTATGCACTTCAAAAGACTTCTCCAAAAGACTTAAAAGAGAAACTACAGATTGAGAAAAAATATTCAGCAATGACGTATTTGACAAGGGAATTATCTCTAAAATTTATAGTAAACTCTAATACCTCCTCATCAAAAAGACAAAAGTCTCATTAAAAAATAGTTACAAGACATGTACAGACACTTTACCAAAGAAGACAATCAGGCAGTCAACAAGCACATGAAGAAATGCTCATGATCATTAGCCATTGTAGAGATGAAAATCAAACAGAAATGAAATGTCATCTCACCCCAGCTCTAATAGCAAAGTTCAATAAAATAGAAAACAAAAAATGCTGGGAAGGTGTGGAGAGATTGGAACTCTCATACACCACTAGTGGGACTGTAAAATGGTATAAACATTTTGGAAAATGGTATAGCACTTCCTTAAAAAGTTGGAAATAGATATATCATTTGATTCAGCAATTCCACTACTAAGAATATATCCTAAAATGCTCAGATCCTGGACATCAATAGACAAATGCATATCCATGTTCATCACAGTATTGTTCACTGTAGCAAAGAGATAGAAACAACCTATGTGCCCATCAACAGATGAATGGATAACCAAACTATGGTACAGACACACAATGGAATACTATGCATCAAAAAAGAATACTGAAGAATCCATGAATCATCTCATAATGTGCATGAACTTGGAGTACAATGTTGGGAGTGAAAAAAGTCAATCATGAAAGGCCAAATATTATATGAGTCTGTTATTATGAAAAATGAAGGAAAGGTATATGCAGGGAAAGAAATTTACTTTGTTGGTTACCAGGCATGGGAAGGAATGGGAGGGAAAATTTCTGACTAGTTGAGAGTCTTGTGCTGATTTAGGTGAAGTGAAAGGCAGTATAATGAAAGTGTATGACCAGCACAATAACAATAGGGAAAAGGAGGACACAGAGAGATGCACAAACGATAGTAGAGCAAATACTATTACATACACAATACTGCATTGCCACTACAAAAAACACTAGTTTACTAGTGAATACATAGGCAATCAAGCGAGAAGATTTGGTGAGAGTAGGTAAATACCCATGACCATAGATAGATTTGTCTGTGCTACAAAAATATTCATATGCATTATAGAACTAACAGGGCATAACATTGGGGTAGCTTCTTAGCTACAACCAAGCACCTTAATGTGGTGAATAGCCAGGCCTATGTGATCAGGATCATGGTTTTGGGGGGCATCAAGCTCAATTGGCACAATGTAGTACATAAAAATCTTGTTTTAAAAAGACAGGCATATGGGGATTTCCTGGAAGATGGCGGACTAGGCAGAAAGACTGCACAGACACTCTTCAACAAAGAAAAGGGAAACCAATTAACATAGACACAGAAGATAATCTTGGACCCCTGAGCCTTGAAGGGAAGGATATAGAAATGGACTAAACTCCAACTAGCAAAAGAATTTGCTTGAAAA
>NW_006921637.1:5482058-5482709 GCF_000298275.1 Orycteropus afer afer | reverse complement strand
TGAACAGAGAACCAAAAATAGCAAATAACAACAGACCATTAATACACAAGATGACATAACCCAAAAACCACAGCTATGGACATATCCAAAGTAAATGAGCTTATAAGATTGAGACATCAATTGGCAAGTAAGGAAAACTACTAACAAAAAAGAGGGAAAAGACTGTGTAGTCACAGAACTTCTAAATGGTGTGGAAGTTAAGAGAGTTGCAAGATAGAGTGGACTGTTGTAACAAGTCCTGTACCTCACACCATACACAAAAACGAACTCTAGATGGATCAAAGACTTAAATGTGAAACCTAAAACTATACAGTTCCGCAAGCAAAACCTAGGGGCAAATTTAAGGGCCCTAATATATGGCATAAATAGACTATATGATAGCCCAAAGATGGAAAAAACCTAGGTGTCCATCAACTGAAGAATGGATAACCAATACATACATACAATGGAATACTATGCAACGCTAAAGAATAATGTAGAATCTGCAAAACACCACATAACGTGGATGAACTTGGAAGACAATATGCTAAGGGAAATAAGTCAATCACAAAAGGAGAAATACTGTATTAGTCCGTTATTGTAAAAGTTAAGGAAAGGTTTATCTATAGAAGGACATTTTCTTTGTTGGTTACCAGGGATGGGAGGGGAGGG
>NW_006921637.1:5467340-5481218 GCF_000298275.1 Orycteropus afer afer | reverse complement strand
TTTGCTGGTCCAATAGAGCCTGGTGGAACCACTGAGACTATGGCCCCTAGCTGCCCTTCAGGTCTGGAATTGAGCCCACACCTGTGGTTTCCAGCTAAACAGAAGACAGGCATATGAGTTGAACATTTACCTGAGGTAGATACACTCCTTGGAGATAACAATCATTGCTAAAGAGGGGCTGCCTATGCACAGGGAGACAGCTTAGGGGGCAGGAGTCCATGGAGGGCTAGACACTGGGAAGAGGTAACTATGGGGAGGAAGTGGGAGGGGAGCTGTTGCATTGTGGTAAACTATGGTCAATGTCATGAGACAAAGTATATGTAAACTCCTGTATGGAAAGTGAATTTGCTCTGTAAATCTTCACCCAAATCACAATTAAAAAAAAAGAATAATAAAATTTCCTTTTATTAATCTACATTTTCTAAAATTTTACCACATATTCATGGCTATAAAATTAGGATGTAAAAACTATTTTGATTTTGTTAAAAAAGGAAAATCTGTGAAGGTTTTGATGAGAAGCAATCTCATGTGGCATGGAGACAAAAACTTAGTGAGCTCAGTGAGCAAACCCAAGGCGTCTTTGCACAGACGTAAGGTAAGCGTGCCCAATTTATCAATATGCATCTGTTGGTTGACTGGCTGAAATCAATATGGAAAAGTCTGGTGAATCAAAATGAGGAAATACCTGGGGCAAAAAAAAAAGAAACAAAGAGAAAGAAAGAAAGAAAAAGGAAGGGACAGGCATATGAGCTGGACACTTACATTAGGTGGATACTCTCCTTGGAGAAATCAATTATGGGAGACTAGAAGGGCAGTGTACTCACAGAGAGACAGCTTGGGGGGCAGGAGTGCAAGGGAGGTAAGGACTCAGGGAAGAGGTGGTTATGGGGAGGAAGTGGGAGGGAAACTTTTGCATTGTAGGAAATTGCAGTCAATGAGACAAAGTGTATGTGAGCTGCTATATGGAAAGTGAATTTTCTCTGTAAACTTTCACCCAAATCATAATTAAATATATAATAATATATTCATATATATTAATTAATTGATATAATTAATTAATTAATATTATATATATATATATATATATATATATATGTATATATGTTTTACATTCTCCTTTGGTGAGTAGCAACTGGGGTCTTAGAAACTTTCAAGCAGCCATCTAATATTTAACCATTTCTCTCCTCATATGGAGTAAAGAAGAGTGAAGAAAATGAAAAAATCAAAGACATGTGGAAATAATTAGTCCATAGGACTAATGGACTACAGGAATCTCAGCCTTCATGACCCTGAGACCAGAACTAGATGGTGGCCAGCTAACCATGTCAACCACTCAGAAAAGGATCAAAATTGGAGATCGTGGGTAGAGTGGGAGGAAAAATGTGAAGCAAAATTGAAAAACACAAAAATGAAAATTACTGATTGGATAGAGATTAGTAAATCCCCCAAGACTATAGTACCAGATTACCCTTCAGGTCTGGAATGGGACTCACTCCTGTGGTTAGTACTCAGCCAAATTACAGAAAGGTCTACTAGCAGAACACCTACCCCAGGAAGATGCACCCCTTAGAACAGTCAACCAGGAGAGATCAGAAGGGCAGCATTTGCGTAGGGAGAGAGCTAGACACACAGGAATGCACAGATAAGGACACAGGGAAGGGGTAGTCACAGGAAGGAGATGAGAGCAGAGCTTTTTATTGTAGGAATTGTAATTGGTACATGAAACAAAATATGTATGAACTGTTGAGTGTAAAAAAGTCTGCTTTGCAAATATGCACCTAAATCACCATAAAAAATTAAAAAAAAGAAGAGGAAAGCACAATGCTCAAGGCTGATATTCTTTACTAGTTAAGTGAAATGATTGGTTTTAACAGGATATTTTTAGTTTTAGGTTTAAAGATTATCTCAGGGCAGTAGCTTAAGGGATTCATCCCATCTCCATGGCTCCAAGAGTTTGGAGTCCATGTGAATTTGAAATACTCTGTGCATTTTCCCCCATTTGATAGGAATTCTTCTATAGAATCCTTGATCACAATGTTCAGTAATGCTAGCCAGATACCATCCAGTTCTTTTGGTCTCATGGTAAAGGAGGCATTTTTTTATGGAGGCAATTAGCTACACTACTGCCTCAGAAACCCAAGGAGGGGTTGCTATGAGTTGGGTCTGACTCGGCACATAACAACAACAACAACAACAGGCATTACAGTGAACCAGGAGGTAGAACAGAAACACTAAACATGTTATCAGGAAAATTAACTGTGATGCCCCATAAAATCATGATCAAGCCAAGAAAGCAAATCCTGTGAGGTGTTTGGTCATACATAAGCAGCCCCAGCAGTTACTTTTTTTGTGTGTGTGTCAATATTGAAAGTATATCTATCACACAACTTTTGTCAATTCAGCTTTTTATAGGTGTACAACTTATTGACGGCAATTATATCAATCGTCTGTGCAATCCTACCCTTAAATCAATGCAACTGTTCTGTCACCATAAACCAAAACTTCATAAAAAATAATCCCTATTTTCCCCTCCCTACTGTTCCTAGTAAACACTTATAAACTTTGGTCACAGTACATTTGCCTGTTATTGTCTTTTTATATATGAAGTCACACAATATTTCTCCTTTTGTTATTGACTTATTTCACTCAGCATAATGTCCTCAAGCTTCATCCATATTTTAGCAAGTATCAAGACTTCATTTCTCTCACTGACTGAGTAATATTCCATTGTATGTATGTACCACATTGGAGGGAGAATCATTAACAACTTGTGACACACTGATGATACAACTTTGCTTGCTGAAAGTGAGGATGACTTGAAGTATTTACTGATGAAGATTGGAGAGCATAGTCTGCAGTATGGATTACATCTCAATATAAAGAAAACAAAAATCCTCACAACTGGGCCTATAAGCAGCATTATGATAAATGGAGAAAGGACTGATATTGTCAAAGACTTCATATTGCTTGGTTCTACAAATGATGCCAATGGAAGCAGAAGTCAGAATATCAGACGACGTATAGCACTGGGCAAATCGGCTGCAAAGGACCTCTTTCAAGTGCTGAAGAGCAAAGATGTCTCCTTGAGGACTAAGGTGTGCCTGACACAAGCCATGGTATTTTCAATTGCCTCATATGCATGTGAGAGCTGGACAATGAATAAGGAAGACTGAAGAAGAGTTGATGCTTTTGAGCTGTGGTGTTGGCAAAGAATGCTGAAAGTACCATGGACTTCTAAAAGAACTAACAGGTCTATCCTGGAGGAAGTGCAGCCAGAATGCTCCTTGGAGGCAAGAATGGCCAGACTTTGTCTCACATACTTTGGTCATGTTGTCAGAAGGGACCATTCCCTGGAGAAGGATATCACGCTTGGTAAGGTGGAGGGTCGATGAAAGAGGGGAAGGCCCTCAACAAGGTGGATTGACATGGTGGTGGTGGCAATGGGCTCAAGTGTAGCAAGAATCCTGGAGCTGGCTCAGGACTGGGTGGTGTTTTGTTCTGCTGTGCATAGGGTCACTATGAGTTGGAGGTGACTCGATGGCACTTAACAACAACAACGTATGTACCACATTTTGTCACTCCATTCATCCACTGATTGGCATTTAGGTTGCTTCCATCTTCTGACTATTCTGAATAGTGCTATAGTGAACAGTGTTGCACAAATTTTTGTTTGAGTCTCTGTTCTCAAGTCTTTTGAATGTACACCTAGGAGGGGAAATTCTGGGTCATATGGAGTTCTACTTGTAGTTTCTTTAGGAACCACAACACTATTTCCCAGTTTTTCCACATCCTTGCTAACATTTGTTATTTTCTTTTTGTTGTTTTTGTTTTTTTCATCTTAGCCATCCTAGTGGGAGTGAAAAGGTATTTCACTGTGATTTTGTGCATCTGTATGTTGGCTAATGAAGTTAAAACCAAAACCAAACTCACTGCCGTCAAGTTGAATGTGAGTCATAGCAACCCTTCCTTGGGTTTCCCAGGTGGTATCACTACAGAAGTAGATTGCTCTATCTTCCTTCCAAGGAGTGGCTGGTGGGTTTCAACTTCCAGCCTAATGAAGTTGGACATCTTTTAATGTATTTGGTTTCCATTTGAATGTTCTCTTTGGTGAAATGTATATTGAAATTCTTTGTACATTTTTACATACAAACAAAACAAAGAAAATGAAAATCATGGGCAAGTCACTCCAACACACAACCACCAATTAAATATAAATACAAAAACATCACAATGCCTCAGAGACAACAGAGCATCACAGTCCACACAAAGAAGTAAGATAAAGCAGGAGAAATAGGGGACCAGAATACAGACTCAAAACACATCCCTGAGGAAGATGCAGCATTGGAATTCCCTGATAAGGAATTCAAAAGAATTATATTTAGGTATCTTCAGCAAATTGAGAGACAGATCAAGGAAAATACAGAGAAAACCCTAGAACATTTTCAAAAGACAATACAAGAACAAAATGACAAAATAAATGAAAAATTAGAAATGATACAAAATCTACACACAGAAATCCAGAAGATTAATAATAAATTTTCAGAAATAGATAAGACACTGAATGGGCAAAGGAGCAGAATTGCATCAATGGGAGATAGAATTAGGGAGATTGAAGGCAAATACCTGAACACTTCTTTGGAAAGAGATCAATCAGAAAAAAGATCAAGACAAAATGAAGAAAGCCTAAGGTTCATGTGGGATACCATCAGAAGGAATAACCTACATGTCATCGGAATTCCAGAATAGGAAGGGACAAATAAAACCACAGACAAATTGTCAATTTTCCTGATATTATAAAATATGAGAATATATCCATTCAGGAAATCCAATGAATCCCAAAGAGGATAGGCTCCAAAAGAAAATCACCCAGACATATCATCATCAAACTTGCCAAAACCAAAGACAAAGAAAGAACTGTGAGAGCAGCACAGGAAAAACAAAAGTTACCTACAAGGGGCAATCAATAAGACTAAGCTCTGATTTCTTGGCAGAAACCATGCAGGTACAAAAACAATAGGATGATATATATAAAACCTGGAAAGAGAAAAATTTCCAACCAAGAATTATGTAACCAGAAAAATTGTCCCACAAATATGATGGTGAAATTAAGACATTTCCAGATAAGAAGAAATTAAGGGAATTTGTTAAGGCAAGACCAACCTTACAACCGATGCTAAAGGGAGCCCTTTGGACAGAGAAGCAACAATAGCCAACACCAACTGACCATTAACACATGATGATATAACCTAGAAACCAATCCAGCTATGGATGGATTCAAAGTAAAGAAGCATACAAGATTGTAAACAGGGAACCAGAGACATCAATTGACAAATGAGGATAACTACAAACCAAAAAGAGGGAGAAGAAATTGTGTCATTACAGAACTTCTAGATGGTAGGGAAGTCAAAACAACTACAAGATAGAATGGACTGTTCTACACTTGGCAAGAAAACTATAAATCATAGGGTAACCTCAAAGAAAAATGATAAATCTTCACATCAAAAAAGAGGACCAGCATAAATATTCAGCAAATACTAAAACAATAGCAATGAAGGAAGTGATAACGTGATTCATAAACAAAACGAGCTCAGCATAGAAAACTATATGGAATGAAGAAACCGACACCACGAAAAAGCACATAACAAAAATGACAAAAACAATTCATATTTCCTGATAATTACATATCTGTCAAGGGACTTACCTCTAAGATTTTAGTGGAAGAGTGGATGACCAAACTATGGTACATACACATAATGGAATGCTATGCAGCACTAAAGAATAATGTAGAGTCTGCAAAACTCTGCATAATATGGATGAACCTGGAGGACGTTATGCTGAGTGACATAGGTCAGTCACAGAAGGACAAATATAGCATTAGTTTGTTGTTGTGGAGGGTCAAAGAAAGGTTTATATATGGTGGGAAACTTTTTTTGTTGGTTGCCAGGGGTGGGAGGAGAGAGGAGGGAACACTGCAAAAAACAAAACAAAACAAAAAAAACAATGCATTGACCTATGTCATGTTAGTTTTGTGTATTTCACTGTATATAAATTATATTTCAATAAAATCATTAAAAAACAGTGAGATATCATCTCACCCCATCAACAATATCAAAGTTCAACAGATCAGATAGTAACAAATGCTGGCAGGGTTGTGGAGAGATTGGAATTCTTGTACACTGCTGGTGGGATTGTAAAATGGTACAACCATTATGGCAAACGGCATGGTGTTTCCTTAAAAAACTGAAAATAAAAGTACCATTTGACCCAGCAATTCCATTACCAGGAATATATCCTAAAGAGCTGAGAGTTAGCACATGAACAGACATATGTACACCTTTGTTCTTCGCAGCACAATTCATCATATGTGAATTGTGAATGAGATGGAAACAACCTAAATGCCCATCAATGAATGAATGGATAACCAAATTATGATATATCCACACAATGGAATACTATGCCACATCAAAACAATGAGGGATATGTGAATAATCTCACAATGTGGATGAACCTGGAGAACATTAGGCTGAGTGAAATAAGTCAATCGCAGAAGGACAAGTACTGAATGAACCCATTACTGTAAAAGGACAGAGAAGGATTTACTTGGGAAAGGGAACTCACCTAGTAGGTTACTGGGATGGGGAGAGAATGGGAGGGATTAATTTAGGGCTAGTTGGGGCTAACATGCTGACATGGGTAGGGGAAGGGATATAAGGGAAGGATATATGACCACCATGATAACATTGGGAAATGAGAGGACAGCGAATTGTGCACGTAAGAGATAGACAACAGATGCTAAAACGAACCAATGTGTCCACAATACCACATTGCCATTAACACCAAACACTAGGCTATACAGATAAACACATAAACACCTGAGATGATCAGACAGGGGTCAGTGAATAGAGGTATACTCTAGACCAAGGATAGATTCAGCTGAGGCTAATCTTGCACAGACACCAGTGATCAAAATACCTGCAGTCCTTACAGAAACAATAGCAGACAGACACAGAGTAATCCCTCACAGACATCCTGACACTACGGGAGAGAGATCCAATAGATCTACTACCTCAGGACTATAGTACTGGGTGACACCAGACTCAATTGGCCAATAAAATACATAAAAGCATTGCTCCACATCCTACGTTGGTGAATAGGTCTTAAATGCTTTCAAGCAGCCATCTAAGATGCAGCTAGTGGTCACCTAGCATTGGAAGTGAAGAAGAACGCAAACAAACAAACAAACAAACAAACAAACAAACAAATAAATAAATAAAAGGCATTTAGAAGCAATCAACCCCAGGACATGATGGCCCTTGAGACAAGAAGAACTGGATGGTGCCCAGCTACCAATGCCAACCACTTGTGAAAGGATCAAATCTGGAAATCCTGGATAGAATGGGAAGGAAAATGTGGAACAAAATCCAAAAAGTCAATAATGACCAGAATTAATGGTCAGATGAAATCTGGTGAGACTCCCAGTACTATGGCCCTGCAATACATCAGCACCTGGAATAAAACTCACCCCCAGGGGTGGGCTCTCAGCCCATTAGTTAACAAGATGTACATGCAGACCACTCAACCCAGGATGCCACACCCACATACTAAATGTTAATACATCCCTTAGAGCAATAGACCATGGGACACCAGAGGACCAACATTCAAACTGAGGAAATGGAGAACAAATAGGAGTGCAAAATTATGAGGAGCACAGGGGGAAGTTTGCAGGGTAGGGAGGGGAGGAGACGGGTTAGGGTTGGGCATGGTGAATGTGGAATGAAACTAAATGTACCGTGATGTTGAATGTAAAAGAAGCTCTTAAAATAAATAAAAAACCAGCATTCTTTTTCTTGCTGGTGATTGACTTTAACAATTCTCCATGTCCAAAATCTTTTATAGAAAAAGTGGAAAGTGTATACCACTAATTTTTAGGGCCCAGCCATCAATATGCTTAATTTAATCAGGAAAAATATTCTTTGTCCATTTTTTCATTGGGTTGTCTTTTTGTTATTTTCATAAGTAGATTATTATCAGATACATGGTTTTCAAAAATATTCTTTCAGTCTGTAGTGTGTCTTTTCACATTTTTTATAAAGTCTTTTGATGAACAAAAGTTTTTAATATTTATGAGCTCCCATTTATTTATTTTGTGTTTTGCTGTTTGTGCTTTTGGTATTATATTAGATAATCCATCATTAAAAATTAGCCCAAGAGCATTGTCCCTGCATTTTCTTCTAAGAATGGTTTTAGTTTTCAAATTTAAGTCTTTTATCCATTTTGAATTTGTTTTTCGTTATGGTGTAAGGCATGGATCCTATTTCACTACTCTGCATGTGAAAATCCAATTTTCCCAATGTCATTTATTGAAGAGATTCTTCTTTCTCCATCAAATGGACTTAGCACCCTTGTAAAAATCAGTTCATAGCAGATGTGTGAGCAAAAATGTTTTTACAAAGTTTATCAGAGGATTAATTATTCCTTCAGTTTACTCAGAAATTAATTTCCACCAGACTACTCAAATTGTTGCTTTTATTGTGGAAACGATATGGAGTATCAATTATACATTGTTCAAAGAAATCCTGTGAATACCCTTCAGTGGCATAGCTTTAAATTCTGAGATGTCAAGCAAGCAATTTAGAAACTGCTTTTCTTTTACAAATTTCTAATGCATTATCACTTTCACTGCAGTAAGCTGTAATTCCTATAATTCACATAGGAGAAGTAAGGCCACCTTAAATCACCACAGAGTCACATATTTGGGACTGTGAGGCTGTAGAGAGGGTATAGTTAGAGGCCAAAGAAATAGGAAGAGGTGTTCTACTTCCTAACCTAAACCCGGGCACTCTTCTATCAGAATTTACTCCCTTTCAATCCATCCAGATCAGCTGACCTTGATAAATATTTCTAATGTATCTAATTTTATTCTGTCACTTCTTCCCATACCCTGTTAAAAATTTACTATTCTGTGACCTGGCTTTGTCTTGTTGGTTTTGAAAAAAGATAAAGAATTACTCAGCTCCTTAGAATGTCCTTCAGTGAGAGAGGACTCCTGAGATAGCTTTTCAAAAGTCAGGAAACTTGTCTTTTTTTTTTTTTTCTTCACTTTTATTGTAATGAAAACATACATACCAAGACATTCACCCACATAACAACTTCCACATTTACAGCTCAGGGATATTGATGACATTTTCCATGTTGTGCCACCACTATTGCTATCGTTTTCTAAAATATTCCACCACCTTTACCATAAACTCAATGTCTCCCAAATAAGGGAGGAGGGGTCAAAAAATAATTGTTTTATATATATATATATATATATAATAATTATTATTTTTTGACCCATCTAGGAATTCCGCCCCCATGATAGTTGGTGTTGTGTGTCAACTTGGCTGTACCATGATTCTGAGTGGTTTAAGCAGTTGTGATGTGGTTTGCTCCAGAGATGAGATCTGATGTACATGCTTTGAGCAGCCAGTCAGTTGAAAGTATATTTCCTTGGGGGTGTGGCCTGCTTCTAATATATAAATGGACATCCTGGGAAAATTTGGGAACCCTCTATGGATCTGGATCCTGTCATGCTGCCTACAACTCTCCTATGAGCCAATAATCCACCATTTTGCCTGCTGATCTTGAATTTGTCATTCACTGAAGTCAGAAGCCTCTCAGACTGCCTACCAATGCTGAACTTGTCAGCCCCTACAGCTGTGTGACTGTGGAAAAGCCTCCAGCTTGAAGTTTAATCCAGTAACCTGGGACTTGCCAGCCCCTATAGCTTTATGAGCCATTTTCCTAAGATAATTTTCTCTCTCTCTCTCTATAAGCTATACTGGTTTTGCTTCTCTAGAGAATCCAGCCTAAGACACCTCCCTGGTAACCAACAAAGAAAGTTTCTTTCCATATATAAACATGTCCTTGACCTTTTACAATAGTCAACTAATACAGTATTTGTCCTTCTGTGATTAACTTATTACACTGAACACAATGTCCTCCAAGTTCATCTACATTATGTGATGTTTTGCAGATTCTACATTACTGTTCTTTTTGTTTTGTTTTGTTTAACTTTTATTGTGGTTAAAATGTACACAAAAAGATATTTGTCAATATATCAAATTCCCCATTTATAGCTCAGGGACACTGATGACATTTTTGATATCATGCCACCATTATTGCTATCCTTCTCCAAAATATTCTACCACAATTACCATAAACTCACTGCCCCCAACAAAAACTTCTCTTTTCCCCCTCCTTCTTACTCTGGTAACCAATAATGATCTATGGTTTATATCTATATATCTGTATCTATACTTCTATATATTTATAGCTATATGTATGTGTAGTATTTATTATTTTTTTCCCCAACCTATCTAGGAATTTAGCTTCCCCTCACCTCCCATCTCTGGTAATGAATAAAGAAAATTTCCTTCTATGTATAAACCTTTCCTTGTCTTTTTACAATAGTGGACTAATACCATATTTGTCCTTCTGTGATTGATTTACTTCACTCAGCATAATGTCCTTCAAGTTCCTCCAGGTGAATAGTGCTGTGATGGGTGTGCATGTATCCGTTCATGTCCTGGCTTTCACTTCTTTAGGGTATTTACCTAGTAATAGGATTTTTTGGATCAAATGGTATTTCTATTTCCAACTTTTTAAGCAATCACTGTACAGGTTTCCACAGTGGTTGTATCATTTTACAGTGTCATCAGCAGTGTATGAGAGTCTGAAACTCTTCACATCCCCGCCAGCATTTGTTATTTTCTGTCTTGTTGAACTTCACTATTCATACTGGGGTGAAATGATATCTCATGGATTTTTGATTTGCATCTCTGTAATGGCTAATTATTATGAACATTTCTACCTGTGTTTGTTGGCTGCCTGATTTTTTTTTTTTTTTTTTGTGACGAGTTTGTTGATATCTTCTGCCCAGTTTTTACTTGGATTGTTTGCCTTTTTGATGTTAAGGTGTTGGAGTTTTCTCTATATTTTAGAAATAAATTCTTTGTCAGATATGTCATTGCAGAATATATTATTCCACTTCTGTAGGTTCTCTTTTTACACTTTGGGACAAGTGTTTTGGTGCACCTAAGAACTTAATTTTTATAAGATCCCAATCATCTAGTTTATCTTCTGCTGTTTGTGCATCTTGGGTTATGCTTGGTAGTCTATATATACCATAAATTAGGTCCCCTAAGTTTGCATTTATTTATTCTTTGATGAACTTTGTAGTTTTAGGTTTCACATTTAAGCCTTTGATCCATCTGGCATTAGTTATTGTATATGGTGTGAGGTATGGATCTTGTTTCATTTTTCTGCAAATGGATATCCAGGTTTGCTAGCACCATTTGTGAAGGAGACTATCTCATCTCTATTTAAAGGATTTTTGCCCTTTGTCAAAGATCAACTGAGTGTAGGTGGATTTATCTACTTCTGGGTTTTCAATTCTGTTCCACTGGTCTATGTATCTGCTGTTGTACCAATATCAGGCTGTTTTGACCGCTGTGGCTGTATACTAGCTTTTGAGATCTGGGATTGTAAGATCTCCTGCTTTGTTTTTCTTCTTCAGTAGTGCTTTGATTATCTGAGCTCTTTTTCCTTTCCATATAAAATTACTGATTGGTTTTTCCATATCCTTAAAGAATGTTGATGGACTCTGAATTGGGATTATATTGAATATACAGATTGTTTCGAGTAGTTCACAATGTTCAATCTTCCTGTCCATGAGCATGGCATAATCTTCCATTTAGGTATATCTCTTACAGTTTCTTGAAGTAGTGTTTTGTAGTTGTCTTTGTACAGATGTTTTGTGTCCCTGGTAAGATTTATTCCCAAGTATTTTATCTTTCTCCTAGCTATCATAAATTCTATTTATTTCTTTTCAACAGTCTCTTTGCTGGTGTAGAGGAATCTAACTGATTTTTGTATGTTGATCTTGCCACTATGCTAAATCTTTAAACTAATTCCAGAAACTTTCTTACTGAGTCTTTCGGATTTTCTATGTATAGGATCATATCATCTGCAAATAAGGATAGTTTGATTTCTTCTTTACCAATTTGGATGCCTTTGGTTTCCCTTTCTTGCCTTATTGCCTGGCTAGGTCTTCCAACACAATGTTGAATAGAAGTGGAGGTAGAAGGCATCCTTGTCTGTTTCCTGCTCACAAGGGGAATAGTTTCAGTCTCTCTCCATTGAAAATAATGTTGGCTGTTGGTTTCTCATATCTGCCCTTTATTAGTTTGAGAAATGGCCTTCAGTTCCTACTTTTCTGAGAGTTTTTATCAGGAATGGGTGTTGGATTTTATCAAATGCATTTTCTCATCAATTGATATGACTATGTGGTTCTTTTCATTTCTTTTACTCATGTGATGGATTGCATTGCTTGTTTTCTAAAGTTGAATCATCCTTGCATACCTGGTATGAATCCCACTTGGTCATGATGTATTACTATTATCTGATATGTTGTTGGATTCTATTGGCTGGGATTTTTCCATCCTTTGATTTTTGTCTTTGTGTCTAATGTGAGTCTCTTGTAGACAGCATACTGATGGGTCATATTTTGTTATTTATTTCTTATTTATTATTAATATATTTTTATTTATTATTATTTTTCTTTAAGGTTACCCTGTGATTTGTAATTTTCTCCCCAAATTTATAATAGTCTGTTCTATCTTGCAATTGTATTGATTTCCTTACCATTTGGAAATTCTGCACCTACACTATTTATTCCCTCCTTTTGCTCTGCAGTTGCCCTCATTTATCAATTAATGTCTTTGGTTGCCTGTTTACAGTTTTTTAAGCTAATTTTACTTTGGATATTGCTATAACTGTGTTGGTTTCTGGGTTATGTCATCATGTTCATTAGTCATCATTTGTTTTCTACCCTCATTGGCTCACTGTCTGAAGGACTCCCTTGAACATCTCTTGTAAGGTTGGTATGATATTAACAAATTCCCTTAATTTCTGTTTATCTAGAAATGTCCTAATTTCACCATCATATTGGAGGAAAAAATTTGCTGGGTATAAAATTTTGGTTGGCATTTCTTTTCCCCCAGAGTTTTGTATATATCATCCCATTCCCTTTCACCTGCATATTTTCTGCTGAGAAATCACTGTTTAGTCTTGTTAGTTGCCTTTTGTGGATAACTTTTCATTTTTCTCATGCTGCTCTCAGGATTCTTTCTTTGTCTTTTGTTTTGGAGAGTTTGTTTTTGATACATCTTGGTGATTTTCTTTTGGGGTCTATCCTGTTTGGTGTATGTTGAAATTCTTGAATGGATATCTACTCATCTTTCATCATATTAGGCAATTCTCCTTCAATAAATATTCTACAATTTTCTCTGAGGTTTTATTTATCTCTTTCTGTTCTGGAATTCTGATTACATGTAGGTTATTTCTCTTGATTCCACATGAATCTTGGGTTTTCTTCATTTTGTTTTGATCTTTTCTTCTGACTGATCCTTTATCAAAGTAATAGTGTGGTGTTTGTCTTCATTCTTATTAATTGTCTCCCATTGATTTGATTCTACTTATTTGCCCATTCAATGTGTTATCATCTTCTGAAATTTTAGTATTAATCTTCTGGATTTATATTTGTTGTTCTTGTATCATTTCTATTTGTTTTGTTTATTTTATCATGATGCTCTTGTATTCTTTTTCTAAATTGTTCTAGAGTTTTTCTATGTTTTCCTCATTTTTTTTTCTTAATTTTGTCAATGTTTTCCGTGATCTGTCTCTTAGTCCATTGGCTGTTAATAATTCTGTGCTGAGGTTTCTTATTTTCCATGTTTGCAGAGGATAATAATATAGTATTTTCAACAATATTGTTATTCTGTTTTATTCAAGCACTTGGATGTTGTTTTTAAGGAGCATTTTTTTTTTTTTTTT
>NW_006921637.1:5441359-5453350 GCF_000298275.1 Orycteropus afer afer | reverse complement strand
ATTTAGTATTAATATTCTGGATTTCTATCTGTAGATTTAGAATCATTTCTAATTTTTCATTTATTTTGTCATTTTGCTCTTGTATTTTCTTCCAAAATTCTTCTAGGATTTTTTCTGTGTTTTCTTTGGTCTGTCTTTCAATCTGTTGAAGATACCTTAAGATAATTCTTTTGAATTCCTTATCAGAGAGTTCCAATGCTGCTTCTTCCTCAGGGTTATGTACTGCCTCTGTATCCTGCTCCCTTGTTTCTACCACTTTATCCTGCTTCTTTATGTGGACTGTGATGGTCTGTTGTTTCTGAGGCATCATGGCGCTGTAGTATTTAGATCTCTGTTAACTGTTTGTGAAGAGCAGCCAAGGGTGATTCAGGCTCTTCTTGGTGTTTTTTTTTTTTTTTTTATCACTGGCCCATTGGTGGAGAAGGAGGTAGTGGCTCTTGTTCAGCAAGTGAAGTTGCAGAAGATGTGGGTGTAGTTGTGTCTTAATGGGGAGTGTTGTTGTCTCCCAATCAGTTAGACACAAATTACAATTGAATAACCATCAAAAAACTAAAAGTCCATGGATGAAAAGCACACAGGAGCTGTAACCAAAAAAAGAAAAAAGGGATAAAAGGAGAATAAAACAAGAAAGCCTTCAATATCTGGGGATAGGGCACTAAGAAAAAAAAAAAAAATGTAGGGGAGGATAATTATAAATGAAGAAAAAAATGGGAGAAATGCAAGAAGAAAAACAAGTAACAGGGTTATTCCCAAGAAAAAAAGGGGAAAAGAAAAAAAAAATTCAACCAGGCTCAGGGAAAAGAAAAAATGCTGAAAACTAGGACCTGGTAGGGGAAGATTAAGAATAATAATAAGAAGGACAAAAGTATTAATAATATTAGTTGTTTTAAAACATACAAAAAGAAGCAAACTAATCACCAGAAAAAAGAAAGTGAAAAAGAAATAATAAAAATAAAAAAAGAGAAAAAAAAAAATCAGTGGAGGACAGGGCAGGGCACCCATGCTCCAGCTGATCACAGAGACTGTGATGGCGTTCCTGTGGGCCCAGAACATAGGTGGGAGTGGGGGTGACCACATCTCCGTTCATCAAGCTGGTGTAGGGTATGAAAGTAACAAGAGGAACATGTACCTTTTCAGTCTTGCATATCCCCAGTGTCCTTGGGATTGCTGGAAAGCAGAACATGTTCTTAAGCCCCAGGAATCTGCGAGAGCTCTGTCTCTTTAAATATCCAAAATAGTCAAGCCGCTTTTTAAACCTTCAAAATGGCAGCACCTCCAGACCAGCAAAAGTCCACAGTTCAGCCCACCTTTCTCTTCACCTTCTCCGTCTTTTCCCCAGCCACCGTGCACAGTCCTCCGTGCAGTGCCTGGTTAGCAGGGTGCTTTTTAGGTTACTTCTTAGGTCCTACCACCACTTGGGAATCTCCAAGATGTTTGTGCCATAGGGATTGCTCAAGAACGCTTCCAGACTACAGCTCCGTATGTCTCTTTTTTTGGTATTTTCATGCAAATTCTTCTGCAAGTAGGGTTTAGTCCACTTCTATATCTTTCCCTTTAAGGCTCAGGTGTCCAAGATTATCTTCTGTGTCTGCGTTAATTGATTTCCTTTTTTTTTGTTGGAAAGGGTCTGTGCAGTCTTTCTGCCTAGTCCACCATCTTGCCGGAGTCCTCAAAATCATTTTTGATTGAATTCATTTTTAAATTGTCTACATTGATTTTCATCATAATTAATTATCTCCTGCTTTTTCTGAATTTCTCTGCAGAGATTGCTTTTGGTCATTTTCATTCAATGCATTGTGTTGAACTGAAATTATATCATCTGCTTAGTAAATGATTCATATGCTGCTGGCGAAATAAAACCTGTAAATACTGTAAGTATGTTATTGTAGAATTTACTCTTGACTTGCAAAGGATATAATATAGACTTAAATTATTTGCATAAATATTTTTGGATTTTATGGCAATGTGCTTTCACATGTAATAGTCCAATTTTGAGAGAGCATTATATTTTCTGTATTCTGACTGAGCACACCATATGCCGAGGAGAGGTGCTTGGGACACTCAGTAGATCCATATACATGATGCCTGAGTTATTTTGCAGTAGTATCATTTAAAATAAAGAATCCTTTTCATTCTTTCTTGCCCACCAACCTTCCCAGTGGGAAAGAGGAGCAAAAGGACATTATATTTAAAATGAGGGGTTTAATAGGTTTCTGTATTAGTTAAGATGATGCAAGCTGTTGTAACAAACAAACCTGACATATCAGAGGCTTAACACAATAGAAGTTTAATTTTTTTTGATGCAACTATTGAATTTGTGTTCTGTCTGTGGCTTTCCACATAGTGATTAAAGAGCTAGGTTCCTACATTTTGTAGTTCTGCTTCTTTCTAGGGCTTTGGAGTCCTTCATTTCTAACTAGCAAAGAGCGAAAGAGAGAAGAGAGAAGGCATATTCACTCCTTCACTACTCTGATCCAGAAGCAGTATGTATCATTGCAGTTTATATGGTCCATGCACGAGAACCAGCAACATGGTCATCCTGGCTGAATAAAAGGTGAAGTCTAAGAAATAAAGGCTCTGTGTGGACAAATATATCTCAATAAAAATCTACATTAATAAAAACCAAAAACCAAACCCACTGCTATCAAGTTGATTCCAACTTATAGTGACCACCGTTAGTTTTCCAAGGCTGTAATCTTTTCAGAAGTAGATTGACTCATCTTTGTCCTGTGGAAGATGGATAAATAATGCCTTTGGAGTTAATGGCAATTAGGACCAAATTTTCCCTGTTAATAGTTATGTTGAGGGTTGACTTCAACACAATTAGATAAGTGATTTATACTACAAATAGAATAAAGCTTTATGAAATTGCATAGGCATTGGAGTTTCTATTTGTTAAATATAAAATTTTCACAAGATTAAATTTGTGTACTAACTCATAAGCTTTATTTACTATTCATGAATTTGTAGGTATCTGGTATGAAATCAGGAACTCTGGTGGCATGATGACTAAGGCATTTGACTGCTAACCAGAAGGTTGGCAGTTCAAACCCACCAGCAGCTCCTCAAAGGAAATGTAGCAATCTACTTCTGTAAAGATTTACCACCACGGAAAGCCAATGGGGGGTTGCTATGAGTCAGAATGGACCCAAGGGTGGTGGATTTGGTTTGGTTTTGTCTGGAAGTCAGAAAACAGCTCTGAAGGACAATCTGAAGAGACCAAAGTTATGGACAAAAATGGTGTAAGAACCAGGAAGAAACACTGGGCAAAAAGTGATAGGATAATTTAAAATTACTTTCCTTATATGGCATATTGAGAACTTTCAGGCCATATATTATAGCTGAAGCAGTAAGCACAGATTGGTTAACTTAGGATTCAAGCTCCTGGGAAAATCAAACTTTACCAGAAATAGAAACTAGCTTGGTTTCTGTTTTGTTTATGAAGAATTTAACATAACGGATTCCATCTTGGGCTAGGTATAGTCAATTTAGCATACTCAATGTCTGATGTCATTGACCAACTCTCAGAAAGTGATAGATATTTAGAATACTTGTTTTGGATTGAACTGCATCTCCCCAAAAAGATCTGTTGAAGTCCAAACCTCTGCATTGTGAATATGACTTTATATGGGAAAATTCTTTTCTTTCTTTTTTGGCAGATGTTATCAGTCAAATTAAAGAAATCATACCAGAATAGTTGTTGTTACATGCCGTCGATTCAGACCTGACTCATAGCAACCCCTCCTTGGGTTTCCAAGGCAGTATCACTATGGAAGTAGATTGCCCCACCTTCCTCCCGAGAAGTGGCTGGTGAGTTTGAACCACCAGCCTTCTGGTTAGCAGTCAAATGCTTCAGGCACTATGCTACCAGAGCTCCAGAGTAGAGTGGGTGCTAACCCTAATCCTTTTAAGCTGCATTTTATGAAAGATAAGGATAGACAAAGAAACAGAATTTCACACAGAAGGAAGATAACATGTGATGATCCATGATCCATTGACAACCAAAGGAATGTCAAGAATTGGTGGCTGCCATTAGAACAGGGAGAGAAGCATGAAAGAATTAATTCCTCTCTCAAAACCTTCTGGAGGCAGCAATGCAGCTGAGACCCTGACTTGGATTTCTGGACTCCAGAATTGTGAGAAAATAAATATCTGTTATTTAAAGCCATTCACTTTGTGGCATGTTGTCTTGACAGCATTAAGAGTTTAACAGAACACTGTTTTTAATAATTACATACAGACCCTTTCAGGGATTCTGAGACTGAAAGCCTCCTCCTTACCTGCACATCTACCTAAGCATTCAAAGTCTCCATTATTCACATATGGTGACATTCAGCAGAGAGTTAATAATTGTTACTTTTACCATTACTAATTTTTCAAAGATTTGATTCCACATCTATTTTTATCACATATGCACTTTATTCCTTATCTCCTGTGTTTGGGCAAAAATTGTTCTAAATGACTTGATAAAAGTAATGCTTGTCACATACATTTGGTTGTGTGACACATCTCCACCCACTGCTGCTAGGATTACTTCAGGTGTCTGACAGAGGGAACAGTTCTCCTCCACATACTTCATCTTTCTGCTTGAAGCTAAAAAACTGATCCTACTACCCACTGTGTCTCAGAACTACTTACTATGTTACATGTTAACAGGGCATGTGATAACTGAATAGGAAGAAAGTCACACTGAAGTGAGCAGAAGTTAACAAATGTATTGCCAGGGAAAAGGTCCCTCATCCCCATTTGTCCCCCATTGCTAGTCAAAGGACAGGTTCCTGGGAGCAAGGCAACAACTACTTTGCTCTAGGTTATAGTGAGCAGGTGGCTGTCCTGATCTGACTTCTTGACAACACCCCGTACCCTGGATCTCCCTATCTCCCCAACATTCCCTTGTCTGATAAATGTGTTGAGTATGCACTGACGTGCTAAGAAAAAAAAAATAGGTAAGTTTCACTTTCACTCATTTATTAATAGAGAAATATTTTTGAGCATCTGTTATGGTTCTGAGGGCAGTAGTGTTTCAGTGGTAGAATTATTTCCTTCCATACAGGACACTTGGGTTCAATTCCTGGCCAATGCATCTCATGTGCAGCACCATCCACCCATCAGTGAAGTCTTATATGTGGCTGTGCTGTTGCACAGATTTCAGCAGAGCTTCCAGACTAAGACGGTCTAGAAAGAAAGGCCTGATGATCTATGTCTGAAAGTCAGCCAGTGAAAACTCTGTGGATCACAGTGGACTCATCTTATGCAAAGGCCCATGAGTTGGAGGCTGACTCCATGGCAGCTAATAACAACAACATCTATGGTTCTACTATGACCCATGCCCTCTGAATCAAAATTTTTTAAAAAAGTTACTGCCCTAAAAGAGGTCAAAATCTACTGTGAGAGGAGAAGACACCCACCTTGGGAAATGATGGAGATATCTACAGAGAATCATGACAGCAAATAGGTTGGCACTGAAACCAATAAGGAAAGGCAAGGAAAGCTTCCCAAAGAATGCAAAACTGATGCTGTCTGCAGAGGTTGTAGATTGAATGTGTATATATATATATATATATATATATATATATATATATATATATATATATATATATATATATATATATATATATAACCAAAGGTTATTAGTAGTTACTAGGGGAAGAAGGGAGGGGGAAAGGGAGAACTTTTGTTTGCAAGGCATTAAGTTTATGTTAATGGTGGTGGAATATTTTAGCAATAATGCTGGCACAACATGAAAAATGTCATCAATGTCCCTGAGCTGTAAATGGGGAAGTTGTTATGTTGGTAAATGTCTTGCTGTGTATGTTTCACCACAATATATGTAAAATAAATAAATATACACTTTTTGGTTTGTTTTTATTAATGCTTATTTTCTGGGGGAAAGAAAATACTATAGTTGTATGCCTCTGAGGATGCAGCATATCAGGCAGATCCAAAGTGTTGGTGGATGAGGCCTTGAAAGGGTTTATTAACATAAAGCTTGAAAGTATGAGTCATCATAAGAGACAGGAACTTAAGCTTGTCCAAGGGCAAATGGAAGCATGAGAGGCAAGAAGTGATTTTGAGCATAGTGTAATGTCTGCCATTCTGAGGAATAATTTTTAGAATAATGTAATGTCTGCTACCTGACTCTTGGACAAGAAAACTTTTAGGACAAGGAGGTTATCAAAAGAAAATGTGTGAGACATGGTCATATTCAAGAGTGGCATGAAGTACCCATGGTGACAGTAATGGCAGGACATGTCACACTTGCCACAGACACCAGAAAGCATACACAGCACTATGAGCAGTGTGGTAATGATGCACACATGTCCATGTGTGCTGGAAAGTCTTTCTTAAAATAATTCTTTTGCTGCCAGCCTTGCCCCAGACCCACACCCAAGAGAGAAATACAGCCTCAGTAGTTACTGGTGTTGTACCCATTCCCACCCTTCAGTCCTGCTAAAATGGCACCACAGGCTTGCTTAGCCCCAAGGCATCAGGAGAGTCCCTGCTCATTCCTTAGCCACATAGAAGGGACTGAGGGGCCTACTCCACCATTGGTCAGCTTTACATGAACTCTTCTGGGCTTCACTTGAGGAGGAAGTCTTTGGCAAAAGTGGGGACCCAGAACTGTGGATCAAATATCCCCTAAGGCACACGTCAGGCGTTTTCCATCACCATGGCAAAAGTCCTCACTGTTCAAGGAAACTGTCATTTTCCTCCCCATTTAGTCCTTATTATTTTGCCTCTCAAAGCACTTTCTCTCTGCCTTCTCCACCCAGAAAATCCAGAGAGCCATTAACTTTAGGCTGCTCTTGCTTTGCAAGATGCTCAATCTCTGAGGGTAGATGGCAAAGCCTGATTACTAACATAATAAGGAAAAGAGGGAAAGACAGACACAATTTAATTTTTAAAATAAAATATTTTCCTCCAATGATTTTGGTGGGCACAGATGGAACAGTGTTGGTCCCTTGGCAGAGGACAGCAGTGGAGTTGACAGTTCTTATGTTGTCAGCAAAAAGAGATTCCATGAGCATATGTAAAGAATGATAGGTAATTACAGGGAGACCTAGAGGACCAGTGTTTTGAAACTCTTCCCAGGAACTTGCAAGGCTAACTGGACCTTCTTGAATAAATAAAGCTGCTATGATGACATGAATTGGTAAATGAGGTCAACTACAAACCAAAAAGAGGAAATGAATAATGGAGGTACAGAGCAACCAAATGGTGAGGAAGTCAAGACAAGTGCAAGATAAATCAGACTGTTCTAAACTTGGGAAGAAAATTATAAACCACAGGGTAGCCCCAAAGAAAAATAAAAAAAAAAATGTTCACATTAAAATAAAAGAGAGGAACAAATATTTAGCAAATACTAAAACAATCGCAACAAAGGAAACATTAACAAAATTCATAAACAAAATGAGCTTAGCACAGATATTTGTATGGAACAAAGAAATCAGAAACACTACAATAAAACACATAACAAAATGACTCCAATAAATTCATACTTGTCTGTAATTACAATGAATGTAAATGGATTAAATGCACCACTCAAGAGATGGAGAGTTGCAGACTGGATAAGAAAACATGACCCATCAATATGCTATCTATAAGAGGCTCATTTTAAATATAAAGACAGAAATAGACTGAAAATCAAAAGTTGGGAAAAGATACATCAAGTAAATGGTAATCAAAAAACAGCAGGAGTGGAAATATTAATTTCTGATAAAATGGACTTTAAGACAAAAACCACCATAAGAGAAAAAGAAGGACAATATATAATGATTAAAGGATCATTGAACAAGAGAACATAGCCATAATAAACTGCACCTAATGAAAGAGCCCCAAAATAAATAAAACAAACTTTAACAGAATTGAAAAGCAAAATAGATGACTCCACAGTCATAGTAGGAGACTTTAATGCACCACTATCAATGAAAGATAGAACAACTGGAAAGAAACTCAGCAAAGACACAGAAGAATTAAGCAATACAATCAACCAATTGGAACTTATAGAATAGACAAGTACAGAGCAATTTGCCCAACAAAAACACAATATACTTCTTTTCCAGTGCACATGGAACCTTCCCAAGGATAAAACATATGTTAGGCCACAAAGCAAGCCTCCATAAATTTAAAAATATTGAAATACTGCAAAATATCTTCTCAGATCACAATGTTATGAAATTAGAAACAAACACCAGGAACACCAATGGAAAATGAGCAAGCATATGAAAACTGAATAACATCCTCCTTAAAAATAACTGGATAATAAAATAGACAAAAAATAAAAAATCAAAAAATTCCTTGACTCAAAAGAGAATGAAAACTCAACATACCAAAATCTTTGGGACACAGCAAAAGCAGAAATCAGAGGGCAATTAATAGCAGTAAGCGTGCACATCAAAAAGAGAAGAAAGAGGCCAAGTCAACACCTTAACCTAACATTTCCAACAATTAGAAAAAGAGCAGCAGAAAAGGCTTATAGTCACCTGAAGAAAACAAATGACAAAGATATGAGCATAAATAAATGAAACAAAATAGAAAGGCAACAGAAAAAAATCAATAAGACAAGTTGAGTCTTTGAAAAAATTAATCAACAAGCCACTGACAAACTTAACAAAGAAAAAGAAGACACAAATAACATGAATAAGAAATGAAATGAGCCATGTAACAACAAAACCAACTGAACTGAAAAGGGTAAGATAAGGATACAATGAAGAATTGTACTCCAAAAAATTTGAAAAGGTAGAAGAAATGGACAGATTTCTAGAAAGACACTACTTACCTAAACTAACCCAGATAGAGTTAGAAAATATGAACTGATTCATAACAAAAGAAGAAATTGAACAGATCATAGAAAAATTACCAATAAAAAAGTCCAGGCCCAGATGAGTTCACTGAAGAATTCTAGCAGTATTTCAGAGAAGAGCTGACACCAATCTTACTCAAACTATTCTAGAACACAGAAAAGGATGGAATCTTCACAAATTCATTTTTTAAAGCAAGCATAACCCTGATATAAAAACCAGGGAAAGACACCACTAAAAAAGAAAACTGCAGACCAATATCCGTCATGAATATAGATGCAAAAACTTCAACAAAATCCTAGTCAACAGACTCCAACAACATGTAAAAAAAATAATTCATTATGATCAAGTGGGATTCATACCAGGTGTGCAAAGATGGTTCAACATTAGAAAAACAATCAACGTAATCCATCACATAAGTAAAATGAAGGAAAAGAACCACATGACCATATCAATACATAAAGAAAAGGTATTTGATAAAATCTAACACCCACTCCTGATAAGAACTCTCAAAAAAATAGAAATATGAAGGGAAATTCCTCAATCTAGTAAAGGGCATATATGCAAAATGAACAGCCAACATTATTCTCAATGGAGAGAGACTGAAACCATTCCCCTTCTGAAAAGGAACCAGACAAGGATGCCCTCTGTCTCCACTTCTATTCAAAATTGTGTTGAAAGTCTTAGGCAGGGCTATAAGACAACAACAGGAAATCAAAGCATTGGTAAGGAAGAAGTAAAACTATCTCTATGTGCACATGATATGACCCTGTACATAGAAAACCCAGGAGATTCATTAAGAAAGCTACTAGAACTAACTAAAAGATATAGCAAAGCAGCAGGATACATGGTCAACATACAAAAATCAATTAGATTCCTCTACACCAGTAAAGAGGTCTCTGAAAATAAAATAAGGAAGTCAATACCATTTAAAATAGCTACCCAAAAGATAAAATACTTGGGAATAAATCTTACTAGGAACACAAAAGATCTATATAAAGTAGTTCTGGCAAGATGGCAGAATAGGCAGACAGATTGCACAGACCTTCTTCACCAAAGAAAAGGGGAAACAATTAACACAGATGCGGAAGATAATCCTGAAGCTCAGAGCTTTAAAGGGAAGGATATAGAAATGGACAAAACTCCAACTAGTAGAAGAACTTGAAAACATCAAAAAAGAGACATACGGTAATGCAGTCTGGTAGTAATCTTGACAACACACACAGCTTGGATATTGCTGAGTGTTGTTAGGACCTAAGAATTAACATAAAAATCAACTCTGCTAGCCAGGGGCTAAACGGAGGACTTCTCTGGTGGCTGGTGAATAAAAGTGGAAGCAGCAGAGAGGAAGGCGGGCTGAGCTGTGGACTTTTGCCTGTTTGGGAGGTGCAGCCTTTTTGAATATTTACGAGTAGTTTGACTATTTTGAATATTTAAAGTGACAGCATTCTCCCAGATCCGAGGGAATTAAGAATAGGCTCCACGTGCCCGGAACCACCAGGACATTCTGGACACCAATGACCTATATCCCACACCCAGTTGGTGACCAGAGGTGCAGCCATCCCTCAGCCCCACTCATCTTCTGGGCCAGGAGGCATTCCATCCCAGTCTGTGTGCTTGGATGGAGCCTAGGGGCCCTGCCCAGCCTGCCCCATTTTTTTTTTTAATTAGAAGAGCAACAGCTCTGATTTAATTAATATCCATTAAGATTGAATGACTAATAACATTTTAAAGTCTTTTGTTATTTGCATTTTATTTTATTTTTTTAATTGTGATTTGGGTGAAGATTTACAGAGCAAATTCACTTTCCATACAGAAGTTCACATATACTTTGTCTCATGACATTGACTACAGTTTACCACAATGCAACAGCTACTTCCTCCCCATAGTTACCTCTCCCAAGTGTCCATCCCTCCAAACACTCCTGACCCCTGAGCTGTACCACTGCGCATAAGCAGCCCTTCTTTCTCCCATGATTGTTCTCTCCAAGGTGAGTATCTACTTGATGTAAATGTTTAACTCACATGCCTGTATTTTGTTTGGCTGGAAATCACAGGTGTGGGTTCAATTCCAGACCTGAAGGGGAGCTAGGGGCCATAGTCTTAGTGGTTCCACCAGGCTCTATCAGACCAGCAAACTTGGTCTCCACCTTTTTTTTTTTTTTTTTCCTCCAAATGGTTTTGAGTTTTGTTCCACATTGTTCTCCCTCTCTATCCAGGATCTCCTACATAGATCCCCTTCCAAGTGGATGACAGTGGTAGCCAGGCACCATCTAGTTCTTCTGGTCTCATAGTTGTATACGCTGCAGATCGGATGATGTACCAGTCTCTAGGACTAATTGTTTCCATTAATTTTGGTTTTCTTCTTTATTCTTTGCTCTGGACAAGGAGAGACCCATTGTTGCACCTAGATGGCAGCTTGCTAGCTTTTAAGATCCCAGTCGCTACTCGCTAAAGTAAGAGGTGGAACAATGTTTTGTATAGTATGTTATGTCAGTTGAGCTTGATGTCCCCTGCGACTATGGTCCCAAGCCCGCAGGTTCAACTACTCTGTCCCTCTGGGTGGCTGGCTGTGACCACAAAGTGACCACAACCTTGTCCCTTGTCAGCTCTGAGAATTCTGATCATTCACGTAAACTTATAGGACAATTTTCTGCCAACCCTACATATGTTCTTGGATACACTTCCCATTTCATAGACATACCTAATCTTTTATCCTGTCCACCCATCTATCCATCCATATACCCATGTTTGCCTTCACTGACAACACATTGCTATATGTGCAAAAGGGTTCATATTTGTTGTCTGTACATCCCATGTACCTCTCTAAATCTTTCTTATTCTCAATGGTGCTATTTAGTCACTCATATTTGGTACATTGCCTTTCTCTTCACCCAAAACAATACTTATCTCTATCTATCTAACAGTGTTCCCTCCCCTCCCCTCCTCCCACCCCTGGTAACCAACAAAGAAAATTTCCTTCAATAGATAAACCTTTCCTTAACTTTTACAATAACTGAGTAATACAATTTTTGTCCTTTTGTGATTGACTTATTTCACTCAGCATAATGTCCTCCAAGTTCATCCACATTATGAGGTGTTTTGCAGATTCTACATTATTTTTTAGCATTGCATAGTATTCCATTGTGTGTATGTACCATAGTTTGGTTATCCATTCCTCAGTTGATGGA
>NW_006921637.1:5439287-5439994 GCF_000298275.1 Orycteropus afer afer | reverse complement strand
TTTTGGATGTTGATCTTATATCCTGCCACGATGCTAAATCTCTCAATTAGTTCCAGTAGGTTTTTGACTGAGTCTCTTGGGTTTTCTAGGTAGAGAATCATATCATCAGCAAATATGGATAGTTTGACTTCTTTCTTACCATTTTGGATGCCTTTTATTTCCCTTTCTTGCCTTATGGCCCTGGCTAGGACTTCCAGTACAATGTTGAATAGAAGTGGTGATAGCAGGCATCCTTATCTGGTTTCTGTTCTCAAGAGGAAGGGTTTCAGTCTCTCTCCATTGAGAATAATGGTGGCTGTTGGTTTTGCATATATGCACTTTATTATGTTGATGCATGTCCCTTCTATTCCTATTTTGCTGAGAGTTTTGACCATGAATGGGTGTTGGATTTTATCAAATGCCTTTTTCTGCATCAATTGATATGATCATATGGTTCTTCTCCTTTGTTTTATTAACATGACTTTGATTATTTTTCTAATGTTGACCCATCCCTGCATACCTGATATAAATCCTACTTGGTCATGATGAATGATTTTCTTGATATGTTGTTGCAGTCTATTGGCTAGGATTTAGTTGAAGATTTTTGCATCTATATTGATGAGGGATATTGGCCTGCAGTTTTCCTTTTGAGTGATGTCTTTGCCTGGTTTTGGTATCAAGGTTATGCTTGCTTCAAAAAATGAGTTAGGGAGGATTCCATCCTTTTC
>NW_006921637.1:5435462-5436141 GCF_000298275.1 Orycteropus afer afer | reverse complement strand
ATTGTATTGTTTAGCTCTTCTGCATCTTTGTTGAGTTTCTTTCCAGTTGTTCTATCTTTCAAAGAAAGTGGTGTATTAATTCTCCCACTATGACTGTGGAGTCATCTATTTGGCTTTTCAACTCTTTTAAAGTCTGATTTATGTAGTTTGGGGCTCTTTCATTGGGTCCATATATATATATATATTATGGTTATATCTTCATGTTCAATTGATCCTTTAATCATTATATAATGTCCTTCTTTGTCTCATATGGTGTTTTTTGTCTTAAAGTCAATTTAATTAGAAATTAATATTGCCATTCCTGCTCTCTTACAATTGCCATTTCATTCATATATCTTTTTCCAACCTTTGATTTTTAATCTATTTTTTTCTTTATCTCTAAGTGTGTCTCTTGTAGACAGCATATTGATGGGTTGTGTTTTCTTATCTAATCTGCAACTCTCCGCCTCTTGAGTGGTGCATTTAATCCATTAACATTCAGGATAATTATTGATAAGTTTTAATTTGTTGCTGTCATTTTGTTATGTGTTTTTTCATGGTGTCCCTGGTTTCTTTGTTCCATATTATTTTCTGTTGCGAGCTTGTTATGTTTATGAATCATGTTATCATTTCGTTTGTTGCTGTTGTTTTAGTATATGCTGAATATTTGTGCTTGTCCTCTTTTTTATTGTGATGTGAA
>NW_006921637.1:5432357-5434172 GCF_000298275.1 Orycteropus afer afer | reverse complement strand
TGGAAGTAGAATTGCCCAACCTTCCTTCCGAGGAGTGGCTGGTGGGTTTGAACAGCCAGCCTTCTGGTTAGCAGTCAAGTGCTTTAGCCACTATGTTACCAGAGCTCCTAAAAAAGGAAAGGAGGGAAAACCGCACTCCCCAAGTGCCTTCATTGGACTTTTGCTGAGCTAAGCCCTCCTTCTCCTGGCATTCCCAAGCAGGGGGGCAGGCTACTGGAGGAGAAAGAGACCACGGCCAGGTGTACACGGCGCACGGATCGGCTGGTGGGTTCGAACCGCCAGCTTGCGCTTGGCGGGCGAGTGCCTTAGTCCCGGAGCCACACCCTAGGGCTAATTTAGGATACATACCTAGTAATGGAATGGCTGGATCATACGGTATTTCTAATTCCAAGTTTTTAAAGGATTACCGTACTACTTTCTACAGTGGTTGTATCATTTGACAGTCACACCAGAATTGTATGGTAGTCCCAATCTCTCTGCATCCTCCCCAGCATTTGTTATTTTCTGTGTTGTTGAACTTTGCTACTAGTGCTGGGGCAAGATGTTATCTCATTGTTGCTTTGACTTGCATTTCTCTAATGGTTAATGGGGAGCTGTGGTAGCACAGTGCCTAAGGCACTTGACTGCTAACCAGAAGGCTGGCAGTTCAAACTCACCAGCCACTCCTAGGAAGGAAGATGAGGCAATCTACTTCTGTAGTGATACTGCCTCAGAAACCCAAGGAGGGGCCACTATGAGTCGAGTCCGACTCAACAGGACATAGCAACAGCAACAGCAATGGCTAATGATCATGAGCATTTCTCCATATGTTTGTTGGACGCCTGAATATTTCCTTTGGTGAAATTTCTATTCATGTCTTCTGCCCATTTTTTAATTGGATTATTTGTCTTTTTCTTGTTTAGATATTGGAGTTTTCTATAAATTCTAGAGATAAGTCCTGTGTCAGATACATCATTGCTGAATATATTTTTCACAATCTGTAGGTTGACTCTTTTTGTGAAGTCTTTGGAAGCATATAAAAATTTAATTTTGAGAAGGTCCCATTCATCTAGTTTCTCTTCTGCTGTTTGTGCATGTTGGGTTATGTTCGATGGTTTATTTATGCCATATATTAGGGCCTCTAAATTTGCCCTTAGTTTTCTTTGAGGAACTTCATAGTTTTAGGTTTCACATTTAAGTCTTCTGTAGATCTGGAGTTAGTTTTTGTGTATAGTGTGAGGTACAGATATTGTTTCATTTTTCTTCAAATGAATATCCAGTTTTGCCAACACTATTTGTTAAACAGACATTCTCTTGGAGGGATGGTATGGGATAGGAGAGAATATTGTTTGATAGATTTTTAAAAAAATTATACACACACACACACACATATATATACTTTTACTGTGGTGAAAACATAGACAAAAAGACATTCATCAACATAACCATATTCCATATTACAGCTCAGGAACATTGATGACATTTTTCATGTTGTGCAACCATTATTGCTATCCTTCTCTAAAATATTCCTCCACCACTAGCATAACCTCAATGCCCTACAAACAAGTTTCCCTTATCATTCTCATTCTTATGCCTGAAAAAAAACAAACAAACCCACTGCCATGGAGTCAGATCTGACTCATAGCGACCCTCCCTGGGTTTTTGAGGTAGCATCACTATGGAACTAAGTTGCCCAACTTTCTTTCTGAAGAGTGGCTGACGGGTTTGAACCGCCAGCCTTCTGGTTAGCAGTCAAATGCCTTAGGCACTATGCCACCAGGGCTCCTAGTATCCACTAATAATCTTTAAGATATATAAATTCTGCATCTAGCAATT
>NW_006921637.1:5426734-5431732 GCF_000298275.1 Orycteropus afer afer | reverse complement strand
AAGAGGGAAAGGGGAAACTTGTTTGCAGGGCATTGAGGTTATGCTAGTTGTGGTGGAATATTTTGGAGAAGGATAGTAATAATGGTGGCACAATGTAAAAAAAATGTCATCAATGTCTCTGATCTGTAACTTTGGAATGTGGTTAGGTTGGTGAATGTCTTTTTGCTTATGTCTTCACCACAATAAAAGTAAATTAAAAAAAAAAGTGAGTTTTGAGAGTTGGAGAGTCTAAGTCACTAGGCATTTCCTACTGATGTCTTTCTAAACATATCTGCAAAATTTTTGACAATCCTCCCATTCAGAAGTGGAGTCTATGTCTCTACTCTTGAATCTAGGCAACTTCAATGGCTTATTCATAACTAGTAGAATATAGGAGTTCCTGGGAGGAGCTAATGGTTAAGCATTAGACTACTTACTGAAAGAGTGGCAGTTCAAACCTGCCCAAAGGCACCTCAGAAGATAGACCTCATGACCTGCTTCTAAAAGGTCACAGCCTTGAAAACTCTATGGAGTGGACTTCTGGTAAGATGGCGGAATAGGCAGAAAGTCTGCACAGACCCTCTTCAACAAAGAAAAGGGGAACCAATTAACACAAACACAGAAGATAATCCTGGACCCCTGAGCCTTGAAAGGAAGGATATAGAAGTTAATTAAACCCCTACTAGCAGAAGAATTTACATGAAAATCGCACAAACGGAGCTGTGGTCTGGCAGAGATTCTGAGTGATACTGATGGCACAGACAGCTTGGAGACTGCTGAGTGGTGGCAAGACCTAATAATTAACCTAAAAATCAGCTCTGCTAGCCAGGGACTGCACAGAGGACTGCTCTGGTGGCTGGGGAATAAAAGACGAAGCAGCAGTAAAGAGTAAGGCAGGCTGAGCTGTGGACTTTTGCCGGTCCAGAGGGTGCAGCCATTTTGAAAGTTTACAAGCGGCTTGACCATTTTGAATATTTAAATAGACAGCACTCTCCCAGATTCCAGGGGCTTACAAACAGATTCTGCTTGCCAGTAAGCCCAAGGACACTCCGGACCTGGACGATTGAAAAGGTGTGACATTCCCCTTGTTACTCTATACCCCACACCTGCTAGGTGAGCAAAGGTGTGGCCATCACCCATTCCCACCCATTTTCTGGGCCCACAGGAACTCCATCACAGTCTGTGTGCTCAGGCAGAGCCTGGGTGCTCTGCTCTGTCCTCCCATGATTTTTTTCTCTTTCTTTTTTTCTGGTTTTTAGTTTGCTTGTTTTTGTCTGTTTTAAAACTACCGTTAATATTAATATTTTTGTCCTTTTTACTATTATTTTTTATTCTTCCCCTCTCAGGTCCTAGATTTCAGCTTTTTTTCTTTTCCCTGTTCCTGGTTGCAAATTCTTTCTTTTGGATTCTCTTTCCTTTTTTTATTGAGGTTAACTCCATTCTTTGTTTTTCTTTTAGCATTTTTCCCATTTTTTTCTTCATTATTCTCCTTCTCTACCTTTTTTCTCTTGTTGCCCTATCCCCAAAAGTTGCAGACTTTCTTGTTTTTCTCTTCTTCTTTTACCCTTTTTGCTTTTTTTGGTTTCTATTCCTGTGTTATTGCATGGCATGTGTTTTGTCCATGTGCTTTTAGTTTTTTGATCATTATTCAATTTTAATTTTTGTCTAACTGATTGGGAGACAGGAAATATCCCCATAAGACACAACTACACCCACACCTCCTGCAACTTCACTTACTTAGCAAGAGCCACCACCTCCTTCTCCACCAACAGGCCAACAATAAAAAAAACATCAAGGAGAGACTGAATCACCCTTAGCTGCTCTTCACAAACAGTTAACAGAGATCTAAATACAACAATGCCATGATGTCTCAGAGATGGCAGACCATCACAATCCACACAAAGATGCAAGATAAAGTGGTAGTAACAAGGGAGCAAGATACAGATCCAGAACACATCCCTGAGGAAGAAGTAGCATTGGAACTCTTTGATAAGGAATACAAAAGAATTATATTTAGATATCTTCAAAGGGTTGAGAGACAGACCAGAGACAACACAGGTAAAAAACCCTAGAAGAATTTTGAAAGAAAATACAAGAACAAAATGACAAAATAAATGAAAAATTAGAAATGATTCTAAATCTACAGATAGAAATCCAGAAGATTAATACTAAGTTACCAGAAATAGATAACACATTGGAAGGGCAAAGCAGTAGAATTGATGCAATGGAAGACAGAATTAATGAGATTGAAGACAAATACCTGAATACTTCCATGGCAAGGGAACAATCAGAAAAAAAAATTTAAAAAAAAAAAAATGAAGAAAGCCCAAGGTACATGTGGGTTACCATTAAAAGGAACAATCTACATGTCATTGGAATTCCAGAACAGGAAGATAAAAGTAAAACCACAGGGAAAATTGTCCAAGATTTATTGGAGGAGAACTTCACTGATATGATGAAAGATGAAAATATGTGCATTCAGGAAGTCCAACAAACTCCACATAGGATAGACCCCAGAAGAAAATTACCAAGACATATCATCATCAAACTCACCAAAAACAAAGACAAAGACAGAATCATGAAAGCAGCATGGGAAAAACAAAAAGGTACTTACAAAGGACAGCCAATAAGAATCAGCTCTGATTTCTCAAGCAGAAACCATGCAAGCGAGAAGGCAATGGGATAGTATGTATAAAATCCTGAAAGAGAAAAATTTTCAACCAAGAATTGTATACCCAGCAAAATTGTCCCTCAAATATGACGGTGAATTGAGGAGATTTCCAGATAAGCAGAAACTAAGGGAATTTGTTAAAACCAGATCAACCTTACAAGAGATGCTAAAGGGAGTCTTTGAACAGAGAACCAAAAATAGCAAACAACAATTGACCATTAACACACAAGATAACATAACCCAGAAACCACAGCTATGGACATATCCCAAGTAAAATAAGCTTAAAGATCATAATCAGGGAAACAGAGACATTAATTGGCAAGTGAGGACAACTACAAACAAAAAGAGGGAAAGACTGTGCAGTTACAGAACTTCTAAATGGTGAGGAAGTTAAGAGAGTTGCAAGATAGAATGGACTATTCTAAACTTGGGCAGAAAAGTATAAATCATAGAGAAACATCAAAGAAAAATGATAAATCATCATATCTCGATGAAAAAGAGGACAAGCACCAATTCAGAAAATACTAAAACAATAGCAACAAAAGAAATGATAACACAATTCATAAGCATAATGAACTCAGCCCAGAAAATAACATGAAACAAAGAAACCAGGGACACCAGGAAAAAACATATAACAAAATGACAGCAACCAATTCATACTTGTCAATAATTATAATGAATGTTAATGAATTAAATGCACCACTCAAGAGATGGAGAGTTGCAGATTGGATAAGAAAACAAAACCCAGAAATATGCTGCCTACAACAGAGGCACCTTAGAGATAAAGACAAAAATAGACTAAAAATCAAATGTTGGAAAAAGATATATGAAGAAAATGGCAACCAAAAGAGAGCAGGAGTGGCAATATTAATTTCTGATCAAATTGACTTTAAGACAAAAACCAGCACACAAGACAAAGAAGGACATTATATGATGATTAAAGGATCAGTTGAATGAGAAGATATAACCATAATAAATATCTATGGAGTCAATGAAAGAGCCACAAAAGAGTTGAAAAGCCAAATAGATGACTCAACAGTCATAGTGTGAGACTTCAATACACCACTTTCATTGAAAGAAAGAACAACTGGAAAGAAACTCAACAAGATGTAGAAGAGCTAAACAATACAGTCCACCAACTTTGCCTTATAGACATCTACAGAACACTTCACACCAAAATAGCACAATATACATTTTTTTTCCAGTGCACATGGAGCATTTTCCATGACAGATCATATGTTAGGCCATAAACCAAGCCTTAATAAATTTAAAAACATTGAAATACTGCAATGCATCTTCTCAGTCAAAATGCTATCAAATTAAAAATAAAAAATAGGAAGATCAACAAAAAAAGAGTAAACACATGGAAACTGAACACCTTCCTTGAGAAAGAATGGGTAAGAGAAGAAATCAAAAATGAAATTCAAAAACTCCTTGAATCTAATAAGAATGAAAACACAACATACCAAAATTTTTGGGACACAACAAAACAGTGATCAGAGATCAATTTATAGTAATAACTGCACACATCAAAAAGAAGAAAGGGCTAAAACCAACACTTTAAATTAACATCTCGAACAATTAGAAAAAGAACTGCAAGAAAAGCCTACAGTCACCAGAAGAAAGGAAATAATCAAGATTCGAGCAGAAATAATTGAAACAGAAAATCAAAAGGCAATAGAAAAAATCAACAAGGGCAGCAGTTGGTTTTTGAAAAGATCAATAAAATTGACAAACCACTGGCAAATTTAACAAAGGAAAAGAGGGAAAGGATGCAAATGACACAAATAAGAAATGAAATGAGGGACATCACAACAGAACAAACTGAAATTAAAAGGATAATCAAGGTACTATTTTGAAAATTTGAAAGAAAATTTGAAAATTTGGAAGAAATGGACAAATTTCTAGAAACACATCACTTACCTAAGCTAACACAGACTGATGTGGAAAAGTTGAACAGGTCCATCACAAAAGAAGAAATTGAACAGGTCATCAAAAATTACCAACTAAAAAGAGTCCTGGCCCAGATGGTTTCACTGGAGAATTCTCCCAAACATTCAGAGAAGAACTGATACCAATCCTACTCAAACTATTCTAAAACATAGAAAAGGATGGAATCCTCCCTAACTCAGTTTATGAGGCAAGCATAACCTTGATACCAAAACCAGGCAAAGACATCACTGGAAAAGAAAACTACAGACCAATATCCCTCATGAATTTAGATGCAAAAGTCTTCAACAAAATCCTAGTAAATAGACTCCAACAACATATCAAGAAAATCATTCATCATGACCAACTGGGTTCATATCAGGTATGCAGGGATGGTTCAACATTAGAAAAACAATCAA
>NW_006921637.1:5412272-5426478 GCF_000298275.1 Orycteropus afer afer | reverse complement strand
TACTGGAAGTCCTAGCCAGGGCCATAAGGTAAGAAAGGGAAATCAAAGGCATACAAATTGGTAAGGAAGAAGTCAAACTATCCCTATTTGCTGATGATATGATCCTATACCTAGAAACCCAAGAGACTCAGTCATAAATCTACTGGAACTAATCTAAAGATTTACCATCTTGGCAGGATATAAGATCAACGTCTAAAAGTCAGTTGGATTCCTCTACATAATCAAAGAGATTGCTGAAAAAGAAATAAGGAAATCAATACTGTTTACAATAGCTATCAAAAAAATAAAACACTTGGGAATAAATCTTAGCAGGGACCAAAAGACCAGTACAAAGAAAACTATAAAAAACTACTTCAAGGAACCATAATAGATGTACATAAATGGAAGAATATCCCATGCTCATGGATAGGAAGATTGAACATTGTGAAAATGTCAATTCTACCCAAAGCAATCTATACATTCAATGCAATCCAAATCCATCAACATTCTTTAGGAATGTGGAAACATTAATCACTAACTTTATATGGGAAAGAAAGAGACCTCAGATAAGCAAAGCACTATTGAAGAAGAAGAACAAAGTACGAGGTCTCACATTGCCAGATCTCAAAACCTACAATACAGCCACAGTAGTCAAAACTGGCTGGTATTGGTTTAATGACAGATATGTAGACCAGTGGAATGGAATTGAGAACCCAGAAATAGATCCATTGACCTATAGTCAGGTGATCTTTGGCAAAGGACGAAATCCATTAAATGGGGGAGAGAATGTTTGCTTAATTAATGGTGGTGGCAAAACAGGAGATCCATATGCAGAAAAGTTAAACAAGATCTGTCCCTCACACCATACACAAAATCTAACTACAGATGGATCAAAGACTTAAATGTGAAACCTAAAACTATAGAGTTCCTCAGGGAAAAACTAGGGGCAAATTTAGGGGCCCTAATACATGGCATAAATAGACTATCAAGCATAATTCAAAATGCACAAGCAGCAGAAGAGAAACCAGATGATTGGGACCTTCTAAAAATTAAATTTTTATGTGCTTCAAAAGACTTCTCCAAAGGAGTCAAAAAAGAACCTACAGATTGGGAAAAAAATATTTGGTAATGACGTATCTGACAAGGGACTTATCTCTAGAACTTACAGAAAACTCCAACACCTCAATAACAAAAAGATAAACAATCCAATTAAAAAATGGGCAGCAGACATGAATAGACACTTCACCAAGGAGGATATTCAAATGGCCAACAAACATATGAAGAAATGCTCACGATCATTAGCTATTAGAGAGATGCAAATCAAAACAGCAATGAGATTCCATCTTGCCCCAGCACTAGAAGCAAAGTTCAACCAGACAGAAAATAACAAATGCTGGTGAGGATGTGGAGAGATTGGGACTCTCATACACTGCTGGTGGGAGTGTCAAATTGTGCAATCATTGTGGAAAGCAGTGTGGCGATTCCTTCAAAGTTGGAATTAGAAATACCATTTGACCCAGCAATCCCATTACTAGGTATATACCCTAAAGAAGTGAGAGTCATGACAAGAACAGATACATGCACACCCATGTTAATCGCAGCACTATTTAAAATAGTCAGAAGAAGAAAACAACTTAGGAATCCATGAACTGGGGAATGGATAACCAAACTGGGGAATGGATAACATACACACAGTAGAATACTATGTAATGCTAAGAATAATGTAGAATCTGCAAAACACAACATAACGTGGATGAACTTGGAGGACATCATGCTGAGTGAAATAAGTCAATCACAAAAGGACAAATATTGTATTAGTCTGTTATTGTAAAAGTCAAGGAAAAGTTTGCCTATAGAAGGAAATTTTCTTTGTTGGTTACCAGAGGTGGGAGGGGAGGGTAAGGAACACTGTTAGATAGATAGAAATAAGTACTGATTTGAGTGAAGAGAAGGGCAATGTACCAAATGTGAGTGATCAATATGGTGCCATTGAGGAAGAGAAAGACATAGAGAGGTCCATGGGAGGTAGACAACAAAGATGAACCCTTTTGTACATACAGTATTGCATTGTCAGTGAAGGCAAGTATGGGTATATGGGTGGACAGATGGATGGACAGGCTGAACTAGCAGGTATGTCTATGAAATGGGGAGTGTACACAAGAACATGTATAGGGTTGGCAGACAATGGTCCTATAAGTTTATGTGTATGATCTGAATTCCCAGGTGTATGGTACAGCTGACTAGGGGAAAGGTTGTAGTCACTTCTTGGTCATAGGCAGCTACCCAGAATGACCCAAGTGGGCTCGGGACCATAGTTGCAGGGGACATCAAACTCAATTGACATAACATACTACACAAAACATTGTTCTACCTCCTACTTTGGAGAGTAGCAACTGGGATCTTAAAAGCTAGTAAGCTGCCATCTAGTTGCAGTGATGGATCTCTCCTCATCCAGAGCAAAGAAGAATGAAGAAAATAAAAAATTTATGGAAACAATTAGTCCTAGTGACTAGTACACCATCCGATCTGCAGCCTATATGACTATGAGACCAGAAGAACTAGATGGTCCCCAGGTACCACTGTCAACGACTTGGAAGGGTATCTATGTAGGAGATCCTGGATAGAGAGGGAGAACAATGTGGAACAAAACTCAAAATAATTTAGAGAAAAAAAAAGGGGGGACCATACTTGCTGGTGTGATAGAGCCTGGTGGAACCACTGAGACTATGGCCCCTAGCTGGCCTTCAGGTCTGGAATTGAACCCATGCCTGTGGCTTCCAGCTGAACAAGAGACAGGCATGTGAGTTGAACATTTACCTGAGGTATATATAGTCCTTTGTGAGAACAATCATGGGAGAAAGAAGGGCTGCTTATGCACAGGAAGATAGCTCAGGGGGCAGGAGTGCATGGAGGGATGGACACAGGGAAGAGGTAGCTGTCAGGAAGAAGTGGGAGGGGAACTGTTGCATTGTGGTAAATTGTGGTCAATGTCATGAGACAACGTGTATGTGAACTGCTGTATGTTGTTGTTGTTGTTATGTATCGTCGAGTCGGCTCTGACTCATAGCTACCCCTCTTTGGGTTTCTGAGGCAGTATCACTACAGAAGTAGATTGCCCAACCTTCCTTCTGAGGAGTGGCTTGTGGGTTTGAACAACCAGCCTTCTGGTTAGCAGTCAAGTGGAAAGTGAATTTACTCTCTATATTTTCACTCAAATCACATTAAAAAATAAATAAAAAAAGAAAGAAAGAAACGAAAACTCTATGGAGCACTTCTACTCTGGGTACATGAAAATAATTCTTACCAGGGATACAAAAGACCTATATAAAAAGACTACAAAACACTACTTCAAGAAACTTTGAGATTTATATAATGGAAGACCCTACTATGCTCATGGATAGGAAGAGTTGGAATTGACTTGACAGCAACAAACAACAGCACAAGCAATTATCATTCAATGTAAATTATCATTCAAAGTAAAACTGCTAAACTTCTGAGACTAGGTCAGAAAAGACCCAAAGTCTTCTGCCTTGGTATGTGATATAGATCTTCAAATACAAAATGGCTCCTGGATGCCATCTTGAAAGCAAATTCCATCTTATGAAAAAAAGCACTGAGTCATTCCTGACCCCTCCCTTTTTCTCTCTCACTGGCCACATTCCTTAGTTAAATATCTCCTTCTGCCTGACTACCAACCTCAGAACCAACACCTCAGTGACTAGACCTGTCCTGTGAAGTCTCCCTTTGGTTGCTCACCTTAAGGTATATAAACTAGAAGGAAATGGGAAGCGGTCATGGATTTGGAACCTGATCAGCCAGCTGCTGCTGGATGCAGTGCTGCTTTTCAGTAAGCTTTAATGTCTCTAAGTGGTAGCTCTGGTAGCATAGTGGCTAAGACACTTGCCTGCTAACCAGATGGCTGGCGGTTCAAACCCACCAGCCACTCCTCTGAAGGAAGGTTGGGCAATCCTACTTCCGTAGTGATACTCCCTCGGAAACCCAAGGAGGGGTCACTATGAGTCGGGGCCGACTCGATGGCACATAACAACAACAACAACAAGAGTGACTCTGGGTCAGTTTTCCAGTGTCTCTGTACAAACTTATCTGGAAGCTTTTGCTTCAATGGGGATGAACCTCACCTTGGGATGCTCACTTTTGGAGCCCGAGTCTCTGTTAGTGACAATGGTCAGCCCTTTTTTGTATTCTTTTCATTTGAAGCAAATCACTGGGTAGTCCACCCACACTCAGGTGGAGAGGACTGCTCAAAAACATAAATGCCAGAAGCCAGGGATCAGTGAGGGTTATTTTAGAGGCTGTCTAGCATAATAAACACTGATTGCTTCCCCTGCCATTATTTCATAAATAATGGTCATTGTCTATAGAATAATTCCTCACCTCTATTTTGGTTTACATGAGTTTTGACACCTAAGAACTTGATTACTGGTCTTCAGAGAAAATTCTTTTCAAGTTCCCAGGCATCGAATTAGCAAAGAAATCTCCAACTCTATTTTTCTTTTAAAAAATACCTCTAAGGTTTACATCCATGAGGATTTGAGCAAAGTCCTACATAAATCTTCAGCAGAGTACATTTCTCAGTTCCTGTCACTGAGACCCTGGCAACTCTAGATGTCAAGGTTTTAAAATTGCAATTCCGGGTGTTTAAAGGATAGAGGAAAATAAAACTGTTTTACAAATTGAAACAGTAAAGAGGGACTCCACCCTCTTGGAGCAGTAGGGGCACTTAATCAGTGAGCTCTCTGGAGTCATAATCCTAGGTCATAGGAGGCAAGAGTTGGTGATAACACAATTCTTAATCGGTGCTAATGATCCATCCCCTCTTTTCTACGACACTCTCCCTAAGGCTATCTAAACCAACTTCAGAGATGTGCAATGTGGCAGGAGAAATGGCCTTGTCAACAATATTACTAGTGCCTTACTGAAAACACTATACTGATGCTCCGTTAGAAATTAAAAAAAATATATATTTTATTGAAAGAATATTGCATTTCATGAAGTGGAGTCCACATGGAATATTAGGAGAAAATGTGAACATATCTATCCTCCTTTGCAGGAGAAACAGTCAATTTTTATTTGGTACAGCAAACAAAAGAAAAAGGTTTCACATCAAAGAGAGAAGTGTAGAGGAGAGAAGAAAAATTTATAAGACATAGCCAAATCACAAACTTTCTTAACAACAATTATTAACTAATAATTAATTCCTTATCTCCTGATATAATTTGACTAAGGCAAATTGTGTAAACATTTTGATATGGAGGTCTTGTGATTAAGCATAGATCATGTCAATTCTAGTTGAAGTCATTGAAATGTAAAACATTTTAACATTTGGTTAAGAAGAAAAATTTGAATCAACTATAATCTGAAGCCTTTGAAATGTAAAACATTGTTTACCTGGTTAAGGGAAAGTGATGATGACTTAGATAATTAACCTGGTGAATCCAGGAGCAAGCATAGCAAATATTATGAGAATGGTGCCAGGCAATATTTTGTTCTGATTTACATAGTGTCACTGAGTCTGAGCTGACTCGACAGGCACTCACCACCAACAACAAATAATAATTCTTCATCTAGATTAGAAATTCTTGTCTTCTTTGTTATTGGAACAGTAACACTTTGACAAGGAGAAGACTGAATGGCTTCCTTAGAAAGATAGAAATGAAAATCTTAATTTAAAATGGAATTTCAGTTTAAGTCTGAAGTCACCCTATTCAGACATGCAAGATTTTTCTGAAGTTCACCACACACTAGACTGTGAGATCTGTTAGTGGATCACTCACTACTGGTAGGAATTCTGCTGTGCTTCTGTATAGATATTTATTTCCAAGTAATTAGCCCCATAAGAAGGAAATTCTGTCTCCCATACACTCATTGACAAAGTGTTTTCTCTACAGATGCTATCAACCTGGGCTGTGGAAGGTCCATTTCATTAGTGAATAGGAGTTGCTCTAGTAGTCACTACCTTGGCTACACTCTGCCTTTACCAGAGTCTTTATCCAAATGTTTTTTGAATAGTCAGCACTGAATAAATGTTTGTTGAGTGAATGAATGAATGATGTTCCTTAGGTTCATGCATTTGGAATTCTACTAGGATTCTTTAGCTAGACTCCTTATCCTATTTTTCCATCTACTATTTCCATGATAAATATGGAGATCCCTGCCAAGAAGAATCAAATGATGCTAACTTGGTTAGTGTGCTCTTTGTTCTGGAAGATACAGAGCTAAGGACAAACCCATTGAAGACAGACACAGTTCCCCCTTGTATGTGACACAGACCCCTTGGTACTGTCTGCCATGCAGTGCCTACATCCACAAGGCCACCAGATTGTGCATGGAGGCAAAGGACCTATCATCTGCACCTCCCAAGGGCCCTTCTGACCACCAGCACTGTGGTCATGACAACTGTTAAATAATTTTAACTCTTGGTCCATAGTCAGAAACCTGGCAGGCATGTCCCTTCTGGGCAGCCATTAGGCCTGAAGCCCCTGAGCTTTGGCATCTTCTCTGTTTACCTACTACAAACTCCTTGAAGTTCTGTAGGAAGAAAGTACCAGGGTATTAGCAGGGTATGGTTCACTACACAAGACATTTGGTTCTGTTCACTCAAGAAGAGGAACATTTGCCAAGCATACCCAGTGTACTCACCCCCTCAGATCTGGCTGTGCTTGCTCTTCTGCACAAGGAGTCATAACCTCTGGTCATGAGTGAAAAGCAGGGCCCACTCTTTCTCCTTCTTCCTCTCTGTAAAATGTGCACTATCTGCACAAACACAGCTATACTCTTTACATTATCTTGTGCTGTCTTCCTTCATCACAACTGGTACTTCCCACCACTTATTCTGCACCACTTCTAGGTGCTTTACATGTTATTAGTTCACTTTTAGCTCAGAACAACCCAGTGAAAAACCTTACTACCAACCTTTTCCAGATGAGGATTAGTAGTTAAGTAACTTGTCCAATGTCACCTATATTATGAATGGAACAACAACAACAACAACAAAAAAAAAAACCCTCACTGCCACTGATTCATGGCAACCCCTCCTTTGGTTTCTGAGGTGATATCTCTACAGAAGCAGATTGCCCAATCTTCCTTTCGAGAAGCGGTTTGTGGGTTTGAGCTACCAGGCTTCTGGTTAGCCATCATATGCCTTAGGCACTATGCCACCGGAGCTCCCATAATAAGTGGAGACATATGGATTTTTTTTTTTTTTAAATTTGAGTGAAAATTTACAAAGCAAATTCACTTTCCATACAGCAGTTGACATACACTTTGTCTCATGACATTGACTATAATTTACCACAATACACCCCTCTTAAAATAAACCAGCAAACCTGGTCCCCTCCTTTTTTTTTTTTTTTTTTCCAAATGATTTTGAGTTTTGTTCCACATTGTTCTCCCTCTCTATCCAGGACCTCCTACATAGATCCCCCTCCGAGTAGTTGACAGTGGTACCCGGGGACCATCTAGTTCTTCTGGTCTCAAAGTCATATAGGCTGTGAATCAATCGCATGTTGTGTCAGTCACTAGGACTAATTGTGTCCATGAATCTTTGGTTTTCTTCATTCTTCTTTGCTCCGAATGAGAGACCCATCGTTGCATCTAGATGGCTGCCTGCAAGCTTTTAAGATCCCAGTAACTACTAGCCAAAGTAGGAGGTGCCACAATGTTTTGTGTAGTATGTTATGCTAATTGAGCTTGATTTCCTCTGTGACTATGGTCCTGAGCCCACAGGTTCAACTACTCAGTTGCTCTGGGTAGCTGGTTTGACCAAGAAGTGACTATAACCTTGTCCCTTGTCAACTCTACTATAGCCCTGGGAATTCAGATCATACACATAAATTTATAGTACCATTATCTGTCAACCCTATACATGTTCTTGGGTACACTCTCCACTTCATAGACATACCTGCTCATTCAGCCTGCCTACCCATCTATGCACCCATATACCCACGTTTACCTTCACTGACAACACAGTACTCTATGTGCAAAAGGGTTCATCTTTGTTATTTGTACCTACCATGTAACTCTCTCTGTCTTTCTCTTCCTCAATGGCACCATGTTGATCACTCACATTTGGTACATTGCCTTTCCCTTCACCCAAATCAGTAGTTGCCTCTACCTATCTAACAGAATTCCCTACATGCCCATTCCACTCCTTGTAACCAACAAAGAAAATTTCATTCTATAGATAAACTTTTCCTTGACTTTTACAATAATGGACTAATACAATATTTTGTGATTGACTTATTTCACTCAGCATAATGTCCTCCAACTTCATCCATGTTATGCGGTGTTTTGCAGATTCTACATGATTCTTTGGCGTTTCATAGTATTTCATTGTGTGTATGTACCATAGTTTGATTATCCATTCCTCAGTTGATGGACACCTAAGTTATTTCCATTTTTTGGCTATTGTAAATAGTGCTGCGATGAGCATGGATGTGTATATGTCTGTTCTTGTCATGGCTCTCACTTCTTTAGGCTATATACCTAGTAATGGAATGGCTGGGTCAAATGGTATTTCTAATTCCAACTTTTTAAGGAATCACCATACTGCTTTCCACGTTGGTTGTACCATTTCACAGTCCCACCTGCAGTGTATGATAGTCCTACTATCTCCACATCTTTGCCAGCATTTGTTATTTTGTGTCTTGTTGAACTTTGCTATTAGTGCTGGAGCAAGATGGTATAACATTGTCGTTTTGATTTGCATCTCGCTAATGGTTACTGATTGTCAGCATTTCTTCGTATTGTTTGCCGCCTGAGTATCCTCTTTGGTGAAATGTCTATTCATGTCTTCTGCCCATTTTTTTAATTGAATTGTTTGTCTTTTTGTTATTGAGGTGTTGGCGTTTTCTATAAATTCTAGAGATAAGTCCCTTGTCAGAGATGTCATTTCCCAATATTTTTTCCCAATCTATAGGTTCTCTTTTGACTCTTTTGGAGAAGTCTTTGGAAGTACATAAAAATTTAATTTTTATAAGGTCCCATTGATCTATTTCTCTTCTGCTGTTTGTGCATTTGGGTTATGTTTGATAGTCTATTTATGGCATAGGTGCTAATAGGGCCCCTAAATTTGCCCCTAGGTTTTCCTTGAGGAATTCTATAGTTTTAGGTTTCACATTTAAGTCTTTGATCCATCTGTAGTTAGTTTTTGTGTATGGTGTGAGGTACAGATCTTGTTTCATTTTTCTGCAGATGAATATCCAGTTTTGCCAGCACCATTTATTAAACAAACATTCTCTTCCCCCATTTAATGGATTTTGGCCCTTTGATCAGCTGACCATAGGTGGATGGATTGATTTCTGGGTTCTCAATTCTGTTTGATTGGTCTATGTATCTGTCCTTGTACCAGTATCAGGCAGTTTTGACTACTGTGACTGTATAGTAGGTTTTGAGATCCGGCAGTGTGAGACCTCCTACTTTGTTCTTCTTCAATAGTGCTTTGCTTATCCGAGGTCTCTTTCCTTTCCATATAAAGTTACTAATTGGCTTTTCCATCTCCTTAAAAAATGTTGATGGGATCTGGATTGGGATTGCATTGAATATATAGATTGCTTTGGTAGAACTGACATTTTCACAATGTTCAATCTTCCTATACATGAACATGGGAAGTTCTTTCATTTATGTAGATCTCTTAGGGTTTCTTGAAGTAGTTTTCTTTGTCCAGGTCTTTTGTGTCCCTGGTAAGAATTATTCCCAAGTATTTTATTTTTTTAGTAGCTATTGTAATTGATATTGCTTTCCTTATCTCTTTCTCAGCAATCTCTTTGATGGTGTAGAGAAATCCATCTGGTTTTTGGATGTTGATCTTGTATCCTGCCATGATGCCAAATCTCTCAGTTAGTTTCAGTAGATTTATGACCGAGACTCTTGGGTTTCCTAGGTATGGAATCATATCATCAGCAAGCAGGGCTAGTTTGACTTCTTCCTTACCAATTAAGATGCCTTTGATTTCCTGTTCTTGCCTTATTGCTCTGGCTAGGACTTCCAGTACAGTGTTGAATAGAAGTGGTGATAGCAAGCATCCTTGTCTGGTTCCTGTTCTCAAGAGGAATGGTTTCAGTCTCTCTCCATTGAGAATAATGTCGATTGTTGGTTTTGCATAGATGCCCTTTATTATGTTGAAGAATGTCCCTTCTATTCTTATTTTGCTGAGTTTTGATCAGGAATGGGTGTTGGATTTTATCAAATGCCTTTTCTGCATCAATTGATATGATTATGTGGTTCTTTTTCTTTGTTTTATTTATGTGGTTGATTACGATGATTGTGCTCTAATGTTGAACCATCCCTGCATAGCTGATATGAACCCCACTTGGTCATAATGAATGATTTTCTTGATATGTCGTTGAAGTCTATTGACTACGATTTTGTTGAAAATTTTGCATTTATATTCATGAGGGATATTGATGGCCAGTTTTCCTTTTGAGTGATGTCTTTGTCTGCTTTTGCTATCAAGGTTATGCTTGCTTCATAAAATGAGTTAGGAAGGATTCCATCCTTTTCTATACTTTGGAATTGTTTGAGCCGGATTGGTGTCAGTTCTTCTCTGAATGTTTGGTATAGTTCTCCGTTGATACCATCTGAGTCAAGCCTTTTTTTAGTTGGTTATTTTTTGATGATCTGTTCAATTTCTTCCTTTGTTATGGATCTGTGCAACTTTCCACATCAGTCAGTGTTAGTTTAGGTAAGTGGTGTGTTTCTAGAAATCTGTCCATTTCTTCCAGACTTTCAAAAACCAACTTCTGTTCTTGTTGATTTTTCTATTGCCCTTCTATTTTCTGTTTCATTGATTTCTGCTAGAATCTTTATTGTTTCCTTTCTTCTGGTGACTGTAGGCCTTTCTTACTGTTCTTTTTCTAAGTGTTTGAGATGTTGGTTTAAAGTGTTGAATTTGGATCTTTCTTCTTTTTTGATAAGTGCAGTTATTGGTATAAATTGGTCTCTGATCACTGCTTTTGTTGTGTCCCAGAGATTTTGGTATGTTGTGTTTTCATTCTCATTTGATTCAAGCAATTTTTGAATTTCAATTTTTATTTCTTCTCTTGCCCAGTCTTTCTCAAGGAGGGTGTTGTTCAGTTGCCATGTATTTACACTTTTTCTGTTGATCTTCCTATTATTGATTTCTAATTTGATAGCATTATGATCTGAGAAAATGCTTTGCATTATTTCAATGTTTCCAAATTTATTAAGGCTTGCTTTTTGGCCTAACATATGGTCTATCATGGAAAATGTTCCATGTGCACTGGAAAAGAATGTATATTGTGCTGTTGCTGGTTGAAGTGCTCTGTAGATGTCTATAAGGTCAAGATGGTGGATTGCATTGCTTAGCTCTTCTGCATGTTTGTTGAGTTTCTTTCCAGTTGTTCTATCTTTCAAAGAAAATGGTGTATTAAAGTCTCACACTATGACTATGAAGTCCTCTATATGATTTTTCAACTCTTCTAAAGTCTGATTTATGTATTTTGGGGTTCTTTCATTGGATCCATAGATATTCATATGGGTATATCTTCATGTTCAATTGATTAATCATTATATAATGTCATTCCTTGTCTCATATGGTGCTTTTAGTCCTAAAGTCAGTTGGTCAGAAATTAATACTGTCACTTCTGTTCTTCTTTGGTTTCCATTTGCTTTATATATTTTTCCAACCTCTGATTTTTAGTCTATTTTTGTCTTTGTCTCAAATGTGTTTCTTATAGACAACTTATTGATGGTTTTGTTTTCTTATTGAATCTGCAACTCTCCATCTCTTGAGTGGTGCATTTAATCCATTAGCATTCAGTGTAATTTTTGACACGTATAAATTGGTTGCTGTTATTTTTTAATGTATATTTTCATGGTGTCCCTGGTTTCCTTGTTCCATATTATTTTCTGAGCTGAGCTCATTATGTTTATGAGTCTTGCTATCATTTCCTTTGTTGCTGTTTTAGTATTTGCTGAATATTTGTTCTTGTCCTCTTTTTTATTGTGATGCGAAGGTTTATCATTTTTCTTTGAGGTTACCCATTGATTTATGATTTTCTTCCTAAGTTTAGAACAGTCCTTTCTATCTTGCAACCCTCTTGACTTCCTCACCATTTAGAAGTTCTGTAATTGCATAGTATTGTCCCTCTTTTTGTTTGTAGTTGTCCTCACTTGCCAATTGATCTCTCTCTCTCTGGTTCCCTGTTCACCATCTTGTAAGCTTTTTTTACTTTGGATATGTCCATAGCTGTGGTTTCTAGGTTATATCATCTTGTGTATTAGTGGTCAGTTGTTTGCTATTTTTGGTTCTCTATTCAAAGGAATCCCTTTCATATCTCTTGTAAGGCTGGTGTGGTTTTAACAAATTCCCTTAGTTTCTGCTTATCTGGAAATCTCCTAATTTCCACCATCATATTTGAGGGATAATTTTGCACCCACATGCTCTATGGTAACACATCCTTTAGAGCAATAGACCATAGGACATCAGAGGACCAACATTCAACTGAGGAAATGTAGGACAAACAGGAATGCATAAATATGAGGGGCACGAGGAGGTGGGTTATAGGGTAGAGAGGGGAGGAAAATGGGTTAGGGTTGGACATGGTGAATGGGGAATGAAACTCAATGTACTCATTATAATTTGTGGTTGAAAATTTTTTCTTTCAGGGTTTTATAGATACCATTCCATTGACTTCTTGTTTGCATAGTTTCTGCTGAGAAATTGGAGCTTATTCTTACTGGTTGTCCTTTGTAACTAACTTTTTGTTTTTCCCATGCTGATTTCAGGATTCTTTCTTTGTCTTTGGTTTTGATGAGTTTGATGATGATATGTCTTGCTGATTTTCTGTTGGGTTCTATCCTGTTTGGGTTCATTGGACTTCCTGAATGGATATATTCTTATCTTTCATCATATCAGGGAAGTTCTCCTCCAACAAATCTTGGACAATTTATTCAGTGGTTTTATTTTTCTTTTCCTGTTCTGGAATTCCAATGACATGTAGGCTATTCCTTTTGATGGTATCCCACATGAACCTTAAGCTTCCTTTATTTATTTATTTATTTTTTTGTGGGGGGGGAGGTATAGAAAATAATTTATTTGGAAAGACACAATAGTTTCCAACCAAAAAATAAAATATTGATAGATCAACTCAATTAATATTATCAAAAGACACTGTAAAGGAAGTGAAAATATAATCCCCTAAACTATTAGAGCTCTGGTAGCATAGTGCCTAAGGCACTTGACTGTTAACCAGAAGGCTGGTGGTTCAAACCCACCAGCCACTCCTTGGAAGGAAGATTGCTAAATCTACTTCTGTAATGATTCCGCCTCGGAAACCCAAGGAGGGGTCACTATGAGTTGGGTCTGATTTGACAGCACATAACAACAACAACAAACTGTTAGAAGATATTTGAAACAGATGTAACTGACAAGAAATTAATGTCTAGTTTATATGTTTAAATATCTATAAATCAATTAGGACAACCTAATTAAAAAAAAAAAAAAAGGGACAGGATACAAATCAGCATCTCGTGGATTAGGAACACAAATGGCAAATAAAGTATGAAAATATGGTAAATATTATTAGTAATCAGGGAAATTATCACTCAAACCAGTGAGATATTATTTTACACACATGTCATTGTTGTTGGGTGCTTTTGAGTCATCTCTGACTCATAGTGACCCTGTGCATGGCAGAATGAAACACTGCCTGGTCCAGCACCAATTCCATGATCCTTTCTATACTTTAGCCCATCATTGCAGCGTCTAGATCAGGAAAATTAAGTTAGTATCACCTGTGAGAAGGTAGATTAATAGGAATTTTATACACTGCTGGTGACAGCAAAATCTGCACACTTTGCAAACAATTTATATATATATATAACTTTTTATTTTGAGAGCTTGTTTTACATTCAATGTAATGTGTACATTTAGTTTCATTCTCCATTTGCCATGTACAACCCTAACCCAGTCTCCTCCCCTCCCTACCCTCTAAACCACCTCCCTGTGCCCCTCATATTTATGCACTCCTGTTTGTTCTACATTTCCCCAGTTGAATGTTGGTCCTGTGGTGTTCCATGTTCTATTGCTCTAAGGGATGTGTTAGCACAGAGTATGTGGGTGTGTCATCCTGAGATTAGTGTTCTGTGTGTACATCTTGTTAACCACTGCACTGAGAGCCTGCCCCTGGGGGAGAGTTTTATTCCAGGCACAGAATGTATTCCAGGGCCATAGTATTGGGAGTCT
>NW_006921637.1:5405740-5408052 GCF_000298275.1 Orycteropus afer afer | reverse complement strand
TATTTCTTTTTCAGCAATCTCTTTGCTGGTATAAAGGAATCCAACTGATTTTTGGATGTTGATCTTATATCCTGCCACGATGCTAAATCTCTCAACTAGTTCCAGTAGATTTTTGACTGAGTTTCTTGGGTTTTCTAGATATGGGATCATATCATCAGCAAATAAGGATAGTTTGACTTCTTCCTTACCAATGTGGATGCCTTTGATTTCTTTTTCTTGCCTTATGTTCCTGGCTAAGACTTCCAGTACAATGTTGAATAGAAGTGGTGATAGCGGGCATCCTTGTTTGGTTCCTGTTCACAAGAGGAATGGTTTCAGTTTCTCTCCATGGAGAATAATGTTGGCTGTTGGTTTTGCATAGATTCCCCTTATTACATTGAGGAATGTCTCTTCTATTCCTCTTTTGCTGAGAATTTTGATCAGAAATGGGTATTGTATTTTATCAAATGCCTTCTCTGCATCAATTGATATGATTATGTGGTTCTTTTCCTTTGTTTTATTTATGTGGTTGATTATGATGATTGTTTCTCTAATGTTGAACCATGCCTGCATGGCTGATATGAACCCCACTTGGTCATAATGAATGATTTTCTTGATTTGTTGTTGGAGTCTGTTGGCTAGGATTTTGTTGAAGATTTTGCATTTATATTCATGAGGGATATTGGTGGGTAGTTTTCCTTTTGAGTGATGTCTTTGCCTGGTTTTGGTATCAAAGTTATGCTTGCTTCATAAACTCAGTTAGGGAGGATCCCATCCCTTTCTATGTTTTGGAATAGTTTGAGTAGGATTGGTATCAGTTCTTCTTTGAATGTTTTGTAGCATTCTCCAGTGAAACCATCTGGGCCAGGATTTTTTTTTTAGTTGGTAATTTTTGGATGACCTATTTAATTTCTTCTTTTGTGATGGACCTGTTGAACTTTTCCACATTAATCTGTGTTAGTTTCAGTAAGTGGTGTGTTTCTAGAAATCTGTCCATATCGTCCAGATTTTCAAATTTGTTGGACTACAGTTCTTCATGTTGTTGTTGTTGTTGTTGTTAGCTACTGTCGAGTCGTTTCTGATTCATAGCAACCCAATGCACAACAGAACGGAACACTGCCTGATCCCGCACCAGCTCCACAATCCCTTCTATACTTGAGCCCATCATCACAGCCACCAATGAAGTATTCCACCCTACCAATCATGACATCCTTCTCCAAGGAATGGTCACTTCTGACAACATGACCAAAATAGGTGAAACGAAGTCTGGCCATTCTTGCTTCCAAGGAGCATTTTGGGTGCACTTCCTCCAGGACAGATCTGTTAGTTCTTTTAGCAGTCCACGGTGCTTTCAGCATTCTTCGCCAACACCACAACTCAAAAGCATCAACTCTTCTTCGGTCTTCCTTATTCATTGTCCAGCTCTCACATGAATACAAGGCAGTTGGAAATATAATGGCTTATGTAAGGTGTGCCTTAGCCCTTGAGGAGGCATCCTTGCTCCTCAGCACTTGAAACAGTTCCTTTGTGGTTGGCTTTCCCAATGCTACATGTCATCTAATGTCCTGACTGCTGCTTCCATTGGCATCAACTGTAGAAACAAGCAACGTGAATTCTTTGACAGCCTCAATCTTCTCTCCATTTATTGTGATGCTGCTCATTGGTCCAGTTGTGAGGATTTTTTTTTTTTTTTTATTTGAGACATAATCCATACTGCATACTGTATTCTTCAACCTTCATCAGTAAGTGTCTCAAGTCATCCTCACTTTCAGCAAGCAAAGTTGTATCACCAGGGTATCTCAGGTTGTTAGTGATTCTTCCTCCAATCCTGACACCACGTTTTTCTTCACATAATCCAGCTTCTCGGATTATTTGCTCAGCATATAGATTGAATAAGTATGGGGAAAGGATACAACCCTGACACACTCCCTGCCTGATTTTAAACCATGTAGAGTCCCCTTGTTCCATTCGAATGACAACCTCCTGGTCAAGGTACAGGTTCCTCATGAGTACAATCAAGTGCTCGGGAATTCCCATTCTTCTCAATGTTATCAATAATTTATCATGATCCACACAATAAAATGCCTTTGCATAGTCAATAAAACACGAGTAAACGTCTTTCTGGTATTCTTTGCTTTGAGCCTAAATCCATCTGACAACAGCTATTATATCCCTTGTTCCATGTCCTCTTCTGAATCCAGCTTGCACCTCTGGAAGTTCTCTGTCAATATACTGCTGCAACCGTTTTTGAATTATCTTCAGTAAAATCTTACTTACATGCAATATTAATGATATTGTTCTATATTTTCCACAATCTGTGGGATCAACTTTCT
>NW_006921637.1:5395844-5404418 GCF_000298275.1 Orycteropus afer afer | reverse complement strand
GTTTTAGTATATGCTGAATATTTGTGCTTGTCCTCTTTTTCATTGTGATGTGAAGGTTTATCATTTTTCTTTGAGGTTACCCTATGCTTTATAATTTTCTCCCTGAGTGTAGAACAGTCCATTCTATCTTGCAACTCTCTTAACTTCCTCACCATTTAGAAGTTCTTTACCTGCACAGTCTTTTCCTTCTTTTTTTTGTAGTTGTCCTCACTTGCCAATTGATATCTCTGGTTCCCTGTTTACAATCTTGTAAGCTCATTTTCTTTGCATATGTCCATAGTTGTTGTTTCTGGGGTATGTCATCTTGTGTATTAATGGTCTGTTGTTATTTGTTATTTTTGTTTCTCTGTTCAAAGGACTCCCTTTAGCATCTTTTGTAAGGTTGGTCTGGTTTTAACAAATTTCCTTAGTTTCTGCTTATCTGGAAATCTCCTAATTTCATCATCATATTTGAGGGACAATGTTGCCGGGTATATAATTCTTGGTTGAAAATTTTTCTCTTTCAGGGTTTTATATGTCATCCCCTTGTCTTCTCGCTTGCATGGTTTCTGCTGAGAAATCAGAACTTACTCTTACTGGCTGTCCTTTGTAGGTAACTTTTTGTTTTTCCCATGTTGCTTTCAGGATTGTGCCTTTGTCTTTGGTTTTGATGAGTTTGATGATGATGTGTCTTGGTGTTTTTCTCTTGGTGTCATCCTTTTTTGGGGTTGTTTTGACTTCCTGAATGGATATATTCTCCTCTTTCATCATTTCAGGGAAGTTCTCCTCCAGCAAATCTTGGACAATTTTCTCAGTCGTTTTGTTTTTCTCTTCCTGTTCTGGTCCAATGACACATAGGTGATTCCTTTTGATGGTATCCCACAAGAACCTTAGGCTTTCTTCTTTTTTTTTTTTTTTTTCTGATTGATCCCTTTCCAAAGAAGTATTCAGGTATTTGTCTTCAATCTCATTAATTCTGTCTTCCATTGCATAAATTCTACTTCTTTGCCTGTCCAATGTGTTATCTATTTCTGACAATTTAGTATCAATCTTCTAGATTTCTATCTGTAGATTTAGAATCAGTTCTAATTTTTCATTCATTTTGTCATTTTTTTTCTTGTATTTTCTTCCAAAATTCTTCTAAGGATTTTTCTGTGTTTTCCTTGGTCTGTCTCTCAATCCTTTGAAGATATCTAAACATAATTCTTTTGAATTCCTTATCAGAGAGTTCCAATGCTCCTTTTTCCTCAGGGATGTGTTCTGGGTCTGTATCTTGCTCCTTTGTTTCTACCACTTTATCCTGCTTCTTTGTGTGGCTGTGAGGTTCTGTTGTATCCAAGGCATTGTGGCATTGTTGTATTTAGATCTCTGTTAACTGTTTGTGAAGAGCAGCCAATGGTGATTCAGACTCTTCTTGGTAGTTTTTTATTGTTGGCCTGTTGGTGGAGAAGGAGGTTGTGGCTCTCACTCAGTAAGTGAAGTTGCAGGAGTTGTGGGTGTAATTGTGTCTTATGGGGACTGTTGCTGTCTCCCACTCAGTTAGACAAAAATTACAATTAAATAACCATCAAAAAACTAAAAGCATATGAACAAAAAACACACCATGTAATCACAAAAGTACAGTAACCAAAAACGGAAAAAGAAGAAAAAACAAGAAAACCTGCAATATCTGGGGATAGGGCTCTAAGAGAAAAAAGCTACAGAAGGAGAATAAAAAAAAAAAAATGGGAAAAATGCAAAAAGAAAAACAAGGATCAGGGTTAACCATGAGAAAAAAGGGGGAAAATTGAAAAAAAATTCTTAAAAAAAATTCAACTAGGAACAGAGAAAATAAAAAAATTTTGAAAACTAGGACCTGGGAGGGGAAGATTAAGAATAATAATAAAAAGGACAAAAGTATTAATAATAATAGTTGTCTTAAAAGAGACAAATACAAGCAAACTAATCACCAGAAAATAGAAAGTGAAAAAGAAAAAGAAAAAAAGAGGGAAAAAAAAATTGGTGGAGGACAGGGCAGGGCACCCAGGCTCCGTCTGAGCACACTGACTGGGATGGAGCTCCTGAGGGCCCAGAAGGTAGGTGGGAGTGGGGTATGGTCGCACCTCTGTTCACCAAGCAGGTGTGGGGCTATAAGAGTAACAAGAGGAATGTTGTACCTTTTCAGTCTTGCAGGTCCAGAGTGTCCTTGGGGTTGCTGGAAAGCAGAACATGTTGTTAAGCCCCAGGAATCTGTGAGAGCGCTGTCTCTTTAGATATCAGAAATAGTCAAGGCATTTTTAAACATTCAAAATGGCGGCACCCTCCAGACTGGCATAAGTCCACAGCTCAGCCCACCTTTCTCTTCATCTTCTCCATTTATTCCCCAGCCACTGTGCACAGTCCTCCATGCAGTCCCTGACTAGCAGGGCTGACTTTTAGGTTAGTTCTTAGGTCCTATCACCACTCAGGAATCTCCAAGCTGTCTGTTTCGTGCCGTCAGGATTGCTCAGGATCACTGCCAGACCGCAGCTCTGTCTTTCTCCTTCTTTTGGTATTTCATGCAAAGTCTTCTGCTAGTTGGAATGCTGAAAGTACCATGGACTGCTAAAAGAACTAACAGGTTTGTCTGTTAGTTCAGGATCAGGATTGCTGCCAGACTGCAGCTCCATCTGTCTTCTTATTTTGGTATTCTCATGCAAATTCTTCTGCCAGAAAGAATGCTGAAAGTACCATGAACTGCTAAAAGAACTAACAGATCCATCCTGGAGGAAGTGCACCTAAAATGCTCCATGGAAGCGAGAATGGCCAGACTTCGTCTCACCTATTTTGGTCATGTTGTCAGAAGGGACCATTCCCTGGAGAAGGATGTCATGCTTGGTAAGGTGGAAGGTCAGCAAAAGAGGGGGAGATCTTCAACAAGATGGATTGACACAATGGCTGCAATGATGGGCTCGAGTATAGCAGGGATTGGGGAGTTGACACGGGATCAGGCAGCATTTCGTTCTGCTGTGCATGGGGTCGCTATGAGTTGGAGACGACTCAATGGCACCTAACAACAATAACAACAGTTAGGATTTAGTCCACTTCTATATCCTTCCCTTCAAGGCTCAGGGGTCCAGGATTATCTTCTGTGTCTGTGTTAATTGGTATCTCTTTTCTTTGTTGAAGAGGGTCTGTGCAGTCTTTCTGCCTAGTCTGTCATCTTACTGGAACCTCTCAAAAAATTTTTTTTATAAGCAAGCTTTATCTTGATAAAAAATACGTTTCTATTATATAATTTAAAATCTGGTTGTTTTCTGAGCCTTGTTATCATTAGCTACTGTTGAGTCAGCTTCCACTTAAGGTGACCCCATGTACAACAAAATGAATATTGTCCAGTCCTGTGCCATCTTCAAGATCATTGGTATGCTTGAGTCCATTGTTGCAAGCATTGTGTATTCTGAGTGCCTTCCAACTTAGGAGGCTCACCTCTGGCCCTATATAGGACATTGTTGTGTTGTAATTGTTTTCATTGACTAATTTTCAGACTAGATGGCAAGGCCTTTCTTCCTAGTCTGTTTTAGTCTGGTAGCTTTGTTGAAATTTGCCAACCATGAGTGACCCTGCTGATATTTGAAATACCAGTGCCATAGCTTCCAGCATCACAGCAACCTGCTAGCTACCATAGTATAATAAACTGACAAATGAGTAGAAGTTTTAATCCTAAACATGTCTAAATTACCTTCTGAGACCTATGTGGAAGCTCATTCCCTTTGTTGTTGTTGTTATGTGTCCTCGAGTCTGCCCTGACTCATAGCGACCCCTCCTTGGGTTTCCGAGGCAGTATCACTACAGAAGTAAATTGCCCCATCTTCCTTCTGAGGAATGGCTGGTGGATTTGAACCGCCAGCCTTCTGGATAGCAGTCAAGTGCCTTAGGCACTACACTACCCAGAGCTCCCCATTCCCTTTGGTAACCAGTTATCTATGACTTTTGGGCTAGGAGCCATGTGAAGGCTAGGAGGGAAAAACTGTAGAATACTGAAACATAATTCATTGTCAGTTTCCCAATTCTGCCATTACCTAACAGGACGATGCTAAGTGGTACCTCATGGACTAGAGCAGTTCCAGTGAGTCAAGAATCTGCTTTTCCTTCTTCCAAGTAATTTAGTGCCATTAACAATTTGGTCTTTCCTTTGCTCTGGCCTGTCTTTTTGTCATAGCACCCTTATTCATGAGACTGCTTCTCTCTTCATAGGTATGCACTATTCCTGTGAGATGTCTGGACTACCAACACACCCAGGTCAGTTACACTAGCTCTGAGTCCTTTGTTTATTCATTCATCATAAAGTTATCCATTCCAACCTGTTTCCAGATGTGTTGTGAAACTTTTGTGAGTATGGCTCTTTGGATGGCTGCAAAGATACTGTTCCTGTAAACAACATGTACATAATTAGCAGTGGTGACTTTTCATGGATATGTTATAAGTAATTTGTTTGAATCCAATGTAAGTCTTATATCTTCATACAATACAGAAAAGCTGCTCCCTGCCCTTGCCCATGACCGGCAGGTCTTTTCAAACATTCGTTGCTGCCAAGTTTGCATTTTTGAAAGTGCCACTCTATATTTAGCAGGCCAAATTGCCTATGTCTTAGCTCTCCCTTTGTACTTGCCTTACCAGAAAAAGCTCACCTTCACAAACAAGGTCATTGACACTGGGCAGACATTGATTTCTGCTGTCTGTGGAACTGAGAATAACTCTATGACCAAAAGTGGTGCATTGGAGGAGAAAAACAAAAAGAACTGAGTGCTCTTCAATTCAAATTCCACAAAGTGCAGAAACAAGAATTTTAGTAAGTTTAGTGCATTGAGTCTTGCATTCTTCTGTTTGAGAATTCGCAGTGGGCATCAGGCCAGGATGAAAACATAGGAACAGAGTCTTGAGCAACATGCCCTGAAGCACCTCTGCCAACTTTTCTACCTTCTCTCTTTGCCTTTTATTTGTCTTCTATTATCTTTTTTTTTCTTCTTTCTTTTGTTTTCCTTTTCCTCCCTCCTTCCCTTCTTTCTTTCTCTTCAGTTCTCATTTATTAAACTCTAACTGCATTTTATATAATGTGCAAGGCACCAGGGATTAACAAATATTATTCAATAAAAAGTTACTCTCCTAAAAGAGGTTAACTATCAGAGGGCTAGATGAAAAAATAAGCAAGCTATCAGAATACAGTGTCATAAATGATGACATGGAGGAGGAAAGGGAACTCAGGTGGCCAGAGGTACCAAGGAAGAAAGATCCCCAGTGAGATGATACCTGAGATGAGTTACTATTCCCGCTCCAGATAAAACCTGGACCAGTCTTAAACTATCAGGTACAGAGGGTAATTTTTCACTTATTTCTCCTCTTTTGAGCTTTCTTGGTATATAAGAAAGGAACCTCAATGACGCTCCTCCTGTTAAACCTTAAAACCAGCTTCGTCTTGGTTACCACTCTTGATTTTTTTTTCACAATTCACATTCTTTTCTCTCTGACCTGCGGTTATGGGGTCTATACTTTCTTCTTATAGATAAAGAGAAAGTCTAGAACTAAAAAACCACAGAGGAAAAATAGACTCCATTATATGAGGCCAATATTTTAAAAGTTAATTAGCTACATTTTCCAGAAATGAGAGCTCTGCCTCCCATTTGCACGAAATCAGCTATAAACTGTTTAATAAGTGAATAGAGAACTATAATACTAAATTAGCTTTGTTTACCCAAACAGAGTCTTAAATAAGAGAGTTAGCCTTTGATTGAAAGCTGCCTACAAAATTAGACAAACTTTGGTGATCCAGTCTGATGCAAATGATTAAGTGCTGGGTTATTAACCTAAAGGTTGTCAGGTTGAAACGACCTAGATGTACTTGGGAGAGAATGCCAGGCAGTCTGCTTCCAAAAGTCACAATCATGAAAATCCTACAGAGAGCAGTAGAATAATTAATCTCAGTAATGTACAGAGAGCAGTTCTACTCTGCATACATAGAGTTGCCATGAGTCAGAAACAACTTGACGGCAACTGGTTGGTTTGATTTGATGCACAGTCAGAGATTAAATCTGACGTTGGTGAGAATGGTCTGAGATTGATATGATTCTGCTACTGAATTATCATGTGAACTATTAGACATGCAGAGATGTAACTCCATTTTCTACCCTGAAGATTCCACTTAATCTTCAAAGGATTCAAGGGAATTTGGTTTCTTCTGGTTTAGAAGTCCATCCTCCTTTGGGTAGTTGCTCAGTCAGTTCATATTTAAACTCAATCAAATGCTATTTCAAACTCTATCACTTCTGTTTCCTCTTTCCCACGGATGGTGCAAGGTTTGAGGTTTTGGCCCTCTTCCCTGGGTCTACTTGGCTCTACTGGCTGAGCCTTCACTTTTATCTGGTCCTTTCGCATCTGCTGTGGATCCCCCTGTTCCCACTTGCCTTCATATAGATGCCAGCACCTGCTGGTAAGACACCTGTTCCTGCCATGTTTCTGATTACAATGTTTGTGGACTCTGCAGTGTCCCCGTGCCCTGGTCTTCCAGTCTCCTCTGAATTCTTTTGATCTTTCACTGGACATGCAAGAGCATCTGTATCTTCCCTCAGACAGGCCATGGGGTCTGTGGGGATGGGGGTCTGCCCTATTGATAAAATGACCTGCTGCATTTCTATGTAATAACCCAACTCATAAGATTGGTCACCTTTTCAGGTAGTTTCCTTCCAAGAGTTTCAAATAGGAAGTAGGACAAAAGACTCATAAATTCTTCCTTAACCATCTGCCACTGCCAACTACCCATTCACAGATATATACACAGGCCAGGAAGGGTTGATCAAGGGATCTCTATTCAGTCCACTAACTCCTTAGTTTCAAGTCTTTCCTGCATCCTTGCTCAACCAGGGAAGATTTTTTAATATCTTCTTGTTTGCCTTACATTACATCCTCATCTTCTTTACCTAAGGTTTAATTTATGTATCAAGGTTCCAAGAATTCTTGGATCACTGGGACTTGCTAATCCCTTTATTACCTGAAAAAAGTCCAGCTCTAGTTTTTTGCAATTATTGTCTATATAAAGGGGTTCAGCAGACTTTTCAAAAGTCAAAAAGTGAACACAAATATCTTTGTTCTTGTTTGGACTTTATCTTCCTTGAATGAAATAGGGGAGTGTGTCTCAACCTCAATGTGTGGCCAGCTTCAGGCCAGCAAGAGTGCCAAGAATGGAAATGCTCTCAGGTAATATTTCAAAACACTGGCCAACAGCTAGCATGTAAGCAACTCTGCCTGGGCCCCAGCCATGGGCTGATAGTCCTGCCTCTTGTTCCCACACTCCTTGCCACCTCATCTATAGTTGCCCAGCCATTAGACAGAGGGGTGGATGGGACTGCAAGATACCCATTCTTGTGTTCAACAATAGCTCCTCAGCAAAAGGGACTGGGAAAGAATGTAATTTTGCCAGTATCAAAGTTTTTATCCTGATTGGAAAATACATGGGTCTCCCATATCTTAAAGTAAAATTCAGACAAATAGATTTGATAGAATGTAGCAGAGTTAGTTTAACTAACTAATAGGTGAACCAAAGAAAGGGAGACAAAAAAGATGTTAGAAAAATATTTGGGAAACAAGGATTTATATATTCAGTTAAGAAAGAAATGCCCAAATTAAGTTTGCTAAAGTACAAAAGTACAAATTCCCTTTCTTTGAATTATATGGATACTTTTGGATGTAACTTCTTTAACAATTTATCTTTTATCTTATCTTTTTCTAACCACTTTATGAAATGTTATAGGTGTCTCTGTCAGCTGTAAATTGTTAAGCAAATATGATGTAACAATACAATAGAATGTCAGAGGTCTATCACAATATAGTCAACTAGCAAGGTCAACTAACAAATATCAAAGTCCTATTGTATTGGAGGAATCTCCTGATGGCACATGCTTAGGCTGCTAACTGAAAGGTTGGAGGTTTGAGTCCACCCAGAGGCACTTAGGAAAAAAACCCTGGTGATCTACTACTGAAAAAGTAGCTGTTGGAAATCCTAGAGCAGTTCGACTCTGATACACATGGGTTACCATGAATCATAATAGATTTGATGGTAATTGGTTTAGTTGTATTTGAAGAGGCTTAATAGAAGACATTCTATCATAATATAAAAACTGAAGCAATAGGAATTTTTCTTTTTTCACAAGTTTAGTAAATATACATAAATGCATAATGTACATATTTTGTCCTTTCTCATATATGTAGAATCTCCAAACATGCAAGTTGCAAGGACACATCTGTCAGTCATCCTTCTGAACTCACACATCTCAACAAGCAACTCTCAATTGGTTCATTTCAAAATAGGCCTACAAGCATAAAAAACAAGTTTTTTATGGTTGGGAATGGTAATTGGGGCCATGAAATCAAATGTGCATGAACTGTTGAATGTAAATCAAATTTGCTTTGTAAATTTGCATCCAAAACACAATTAGGCCAGCACTAGTAGCAAAGTTCAACAAGACAGAAAATAACAAATGCTGGCGAGGTTGTGGAGAGATTGGGACTCTCATACACTACTGGTCGGACTGTAAAATGGTACAACCATTGTGGAAAGCAATATGGCGATTCCTTCAAAAGTTG
>NW_006921637.1:5380931-5394183 GCF_000298275.1 Orycteropus afer afer | reverse complement strand
CAAATCTAAATAAAATAAAATAAAATAAAAAAAAAAACCAAACACACAATTAGGGGAAAAAAAAAAAAATAAGGCCTGCAGTGAGAAGGTACTGATTTGTAATCCTTCTGAGAAATACTCCTTCTGCTCCAGGCATATTAGTTGTGAGGGTTGACATATCCTTATAGAATAGAATTTAGGTGGGGGAAGAAGGAAGGGGAAAAAGAAGGGCTCAGTTTTTAAGCCAAATCATAATCCTATTCCAAAGTTTTTCTAATTAGAGTCAGAGAATGAAGTTGAAGGTCTCTCTGAGGGTAAAGCTAGCAATCTCAGTTTCAGCACCATCTGTCTGTATGACATCGGAAAAACTCCTTAACCTTTCTGTCTCTCAGGTTCCTCATCTATGCTGTTATTGTTATTAGTGCCACTGGATTGATTCTGACTCATGGCAACCCTGCATGTGTCAGACATACCATTTTCAAGGCTTTGACCTTTCAGAGGTAGATCACTAGGCCTGTCTTCTGAGGCAGCTCTGGGTGGACTCAAACTGCCCTTTTGGCTAGCAGCTGAGCACTTATCTGCACCACCCAGAGATTCCTCTCCATCTCCTTTTATACACACACACACACACACACGTGCACACACACACACAAATAGGACCTCTGGTGGCGTAGTGGATAAGGCATTTAGCTGCTAACCAGAAGGTCAGCAGTTCAAACCCACAATTTGCTCCACAGAAGAAAGATGGAGCAATCTACTTCTGTAAAGATTTACTGCCTCGAAAACCCAATGGGGGTCAGTATGAGTCAGAACCAACTGGATAGCAAGGTTTTTTTTTTTTTTTTTGATACATATATATACACATGTAGATAGATATGCATATGTATGTGTGTGTATGTGTAAACCAAATCCACTGCCATTGAGTTGATTCCAAGTTCTAGTGATCCTTTAATGCAGAGTAGAACTGCTCTGGTAGTGTAGTGCCTAAGGCACTTGACTGCTAACCAGAAGGCTGGTGGTTCAAACCCACCAGCCACTCCTTGGAAGGAAAATGGGGCAATCTACTTCCATAGTGATACTGCCTTAGCAAACCAAGGAGAGGTCACTATGAGTTGGTCCAACTCAACAACACATAACAACAACAACAGAACTGCCCCCATAGAGTTTCCAAGTCTATAAATCTTTATGGAAGCAGACTGCCTCATTTTTCTACTGTGGAGCATCTGATGGTTTTAAACAGCCACTCTTTTGGATAACAGTTGAATTCTTTAACCACTGCACCATCAGAACTCCTAATCTATAATTTTGTGATAATAAATAGTAGTTGCTTGATAGAATTGTTGGGAAGTTTAATTAGTTTATACATCTAAAGTGCTTAGAAGGGTGTATCTTCTTTTGCTAGTGCTTCTGTAACAAGGATACCACAAGTGAGTGGCTTTAAAAAGCAGATATTTATTTTTGTCTTCTGGGTCTAACTGACCCTGCTGCTGGATCGTCACTCTTATCTGGTCCCTCTGCATCAGCTGCTCCACCTACCTTTCAGGTAGATGCTAGCACCTGCCTCTGATATCATTGTTCTTGCCATGTTGGGGCTAAAATCAAAATCAAGATGTATGCTGTGTTGATTTTTTTCTGCGGGTCTCTCTTCTAGTTTTCTGGTGACTGCCAGTAAACCTTGGATTGCAGATAAGTTCTCACATAATATTTTCTCCTGTGTATATGTATGTCTGTATCTATTCTATCCTTTTTGTAAGGCCACTCAGAACTAATCAAGTTTAGATGCACACTACTGTGACTTGGCCTCATTACATAACAAAGAAAGCTCCTATTTCCAAACAACCACCCCCCCCAAAAAAAAAAAAAAAAAAACTCACTGCCATTGAGTCGGATCCAACTCATCGCGACCCCTCCTTGGGTTTCCGAGGGTCATATTTATTGGTACAAAAAAAAAAAACCCAAACCCATTGTCATCAAGTTGATTCCAACTCATAGTGAACCCACTGGGTTTCCAAGACTGTTAATATTTATGGAAGCAGACTGTCTCATCTTTCTTCTGCAGATTTGCTGGGGTTCAAACCACCAACCTTTTTGTTAGTAACCAAATGTCTTAACAACTACATCACCAGAGCTCCTTATTTATAGGTATAAGGATTAGGATTTCAACATAACTTTTTGGAAAACACAATTAAATCCATAACAGAGTGTTTAGCACATGAAAAGCTTCCAGTAAATGTGGGAGGAATGGGATCTGCTTAGTGGAGAAAGAATAAAACTACAGGCAGAGAAAACAGAGGCAAGAGACAGACAGAAATAACCCCATGGATTTTTGTTCCTTTGGTTAGCTACTCCTTGAGACCAGGCTTATTGCTGTCTTTCCTGGAGCTATGTCAGACCTCCAATACATTTCTGCTTTGGCCTAAACTTTGGATTTTCATTCTTCTAATTTGAAATCATATTTTCATATTGAAAGTAGATTTCTTACAAATATGATATAGTTGTGTCTTGTTTTTTAGCTAGTAATGATATTAATGAGATCTTTCAACAAATGGATGCAAAGCTGGAAGCACTTACTTGTTTATGCCAAGAAATTTGGAAGACAGCTACCTGACCAGCTGATTGGAAGAGATTTATATTTGTGTCCATTCCAAAGAAAGGTGATCCCACAGAAGAACAATATCATTATTATCACATGCGAGTAATAATCTGCTGAAGATAATTTAAAAATAGTTGCAGCAGTATATTGACAAGGAAGTGTGAAAAATTCAAGCTGGATTCAAAGAGGATGTGAAATGAGGAATATCCTTGTTGATGTCAGCTGGATCTGGGCTGAAAGGAAATAATACCAGAAATATCTTTACCTGTGTTTTATTCAGTATGTAAAGGCATTTGACCATACGGATCATTAAAAAAATTATGGATAATATTGGGAAGAATGGGAATTCTGAAACACTTAATTGTGCTCATGAGCAATTGGTACATAGACCAAGAGGCAGGTGTTCAAACAGAACAAGGGGATAATGCAGGGCTGAAAATCAAGAAAGATATGTGTCAGGGTTTTATCTTTTCACTATACTTATTCAGTCTCTATGCTGAACAAATAATTTGAGAAACTGGACTATATGAAGAAGAATATGGCACCATCATTGGAGGAAGCCTCATAATCATCCTGTGATATGCAGATGACACACCCTTGCTTACTGAAAGTGAAGATGACTTGAAGCACTTACTGATGAAAATCAAAGACTACAGCATTCAGAATGGATTACATCTTAACATAAAGAAAGCAAAACTAAAAAAAAAAAAAAAAAGTAAAAAAGTCATGATAAATGGAGAAAAGATCAAAGTTGTCTAGGATTTAGTTTTACTTGGATCCACAATCAATGCCCATGGAACCAGCAGTCAAGAAATCAGACGATGCATTGCAGTGATAAAATGTGCTGCAAAAGATCTCTTTAAAGTGTTAAAGAGCAATGATATCACTTTGAGGATGAAGGTGTGCCTAACCCAAGCCATGATATTATCAATTACCTCATATGTATGTGAAAGCTGGGCAATGAATAAGGAAGACCACAGAAGATTTGATGCATTTAAATTGTAGTGTTGATAAAGAGTGTTGAATATACCATGGACTGCCAGAAGAGTGAACTAATCTGTCTTAGAAGAAGTGCAGTAGTAATGTTCCTTAGAAGCTAGAATGTCCAGACTTTGTCTTACCTAATTTGGTCATGTTGCCAGAAGGGACCGGTCCCTGGAGAAGGATATCATGCTTAGTAAAAAGAGGGTCAGTGTAAAAGGGGGAGACCCTCAACAAGATAGATTGTCACAGTGGTTGCAGTGATGAGCTCGAGCACAGCAAAGATTCTGAGGTTTTGCAGGACTGGGCAGTGTTTTTTTCTGTTGTACATAAGGTTATTATGAATTGGAGCCAACTTGACAACACCTAACAATAACTACAATAATGATGATGATCATCTAATAGCTCAGCTGTTGTAAGAACTTACAGATCTACTCCTTCATTTGATGATAGAAAAACTGAGGCTCACAGAGTTTGATTGGTTTCTTGAAACAATTTCATTTAGCATACTGAAGGTACTGTAAGCTGAAGGCTAGAACTCTTACTTGTTCTAGTTTTTATCCAAAATTCCACTTGTTTCAGTGTTTATCACAACCAGTACCACGAGTTGCCTTGGAGTTGATTCTAACACATGACAACCACATGCATGTCAGAGTAGATTGTGATAAGTATGGTTTTCGTTGGCATGATTTCTCATAAGTATATCACCAGACACTTCTTCTGAGGCACCTCTGAGTGTACTTGGACCTACAACCTTCCATATAGTAGCTGAGAGTATTGACTGTTTGCATCAGGAACTCATGCTGAATCAAAATCAAACCCACTGCCATGGAATACATTCCAACTCCTACTGACCCTATAGGACAGAGTAGAACTGCCACATAGGGTTTTCAAGGCTGTAATCTTTACTGACACAGGCTTCTACCTCTTTCTCCCATGGAGTGGCTGGTGGGTTCAAACCACCAACTGTTTGATTAACATCCATTAACCATTGCACCACCAGCTCTCCTTATGGTCCTTCTGGTGTTTCAATGAAAAGCGAGATTTTTTTTTTTTTCTTTCCCCAAGCCTATATGACTGGGTTAGACAGTCTCTTCAGTAGTGGACATTGCTGAAATATCTATTCAAATATTTAAGCCTTTCAGAACAGATTTTTTGATTCTTGCCCCATGAGGTATCAGTCGAAGATTCTATGGGAAAATAAAATAATTTCCCTCGATATCTGATCTCTGCCTTTGGATTTCTCAGGCCAAAAGTTTGAATCTTTCTGCTTGAGTTCTATCAGCTACAGATTCAGTACACCTGGAAATTTCCTGGTATGGAGAGGAAGAGGCAATATAAATAAGGGAGACATCCTTCTTTGGAGGCTCAAATTCATAGTCAGCTTGCTGACTTCAAGAAGTTGTCCTTGGAGACTTCTGATAAGATGGAGGAATAGGCAGACAAGTGACACCCACCCTCTTCAACAAAGAAAAGGAAAACCAATTGACAGAGATACAGAGGATAATCTTGGAACCCTGAGCTTTGAAAGGAATTTTACAGAAGTGGATTAGGCACCAACTAGTGGAAAAATCTGAACAAAAACAGTGAGTACAGAGACGGTCAGAGCCGTGGACTGTCAGCTACTCTGACAAGACCAACAGCCTGAATATTTCCAAGTGGTGCTGGGACCTGAGTATTAACCTAAAGATCAGTCCCGGTCACCAAGGGCTGCAGGGACAACTGCTCTGGTGGCCTATGACTAGGAAGGGAAACAGCAAGGAGGGAGACAACCTGAGCTGTGGACTTTCTGCGGTCTGGAGGATGCAGCCATTTTGATTGTTCTTATGTGGCAGCCATTTTAGATATTTAAAATGACCAAGGGTGCAGCCATTTTTAATGTTAACAAGTGGCAACCTTTGTGGATTTTAAAGTGATAACATTATCATTTGGATTTCAGGGACCTAAGAACAGGCTCTGTTTGCCAGGGTTGGCAAGGGCATATGAGAGGCTGACAACAGGAAAGGAGACAGGTGGTGAGTGTGTAAATGCTGTTGACTAGTGAATAGGGGAGCACAGCACAGTACCCTGCCTGGATAGATAACATACAAATAAAGCAAAGTAAAGTAAAATTTTGAGCAAGTCACTTCAACATATAATCACCAATTAAATATAAACACAAAAATGTGACAATGCCTCAGGGACAACAGAGCATCACAGTCTACACAAAGAAGAAAGATAAAGCAAGAGAAACAAGGTGCCAACATACAGACCAAAAATATCCCTGAGGAAGACACAGCTTTAGAACTCCCTGATAAGAAATTCAAAAGAATTATATTTAGGCATCTTCAAAGGATCGAGAAGCAGACCAAGGAAAACACAGAAAAAAACCCTAGAAGAATTTTGGAAGTGAATACAAGAACAAAATGTCAAAATAAATGAAAAACTAGAAATGATTCTAAATCTACAGATAGAAATCAAGAACATTAATACTAAATTGTTAGAAACTGATAACACATTGAAAGGGCAAAAGAGTAGAATTGATGCAATGGAAGACAGAATTAATGAGACTGAAGACAAATACCTGAATACTTCTTTGGGAAGGGATCAATCAGAAAAAAACATCAAAACAAAATGAAGAAAGTCTAAGGTTCATATGGGATAACATAAAAAGGAATCACCTACATGTCATTGGAATTCCAGAACAGGAAGAGAAAAATACAACCACTGAGAAAATTGTCCAAGATTTGTTGGAGAAGAACTTCCCTGATATGATGAAAGATGAGAATATATCCATTCAGGAAGTCCAACGAACCCCAAACAGGATAGACCTCAAAAGAAATACACCAAGACATAACATCATCAAACTCACCAAAACCAGAGACAAAGAAAGAATCATGAGAGCAGCATTGAAAAAAATGAAAAGTTACCTGCAAGGGGCAACCAATAAGACTAAGCTCAGATTTCTCGAGAGAAACCATGCAGGCGAGAAGACAGTGAGATGGTATATATAAAACACTGAAAGAGAAAAATTTCCAACCAAGAATTATGTACCCAGTAAAACTGTCCCTCAGATATGAGGGTGAAATTAGGACATTTCCAGATAAGCAGAAATTAAGGGAATTTGTTAAAACCAGACCAACCTTACAAGAGATGCTAAAGGGAGTCCTTTGGCCAGAGAAGCAACAACAACCAACAACAACTGACCATCTACACCCATGGTGATATAACCCAGAAACAAACCCAGCTATGGAAATATCCAAAGTAAATAAGCCTACAAGATTTTAAACAGGGAACCAGAGACAGCAACAGACAAATGAGGACAACTACAAACCAAAAAGAGGCAGAAAAATCTATGTTGTTACAAAACTTGTAGATAGTAGGGAAGTCAAGACAAGTACAAGATAGAATGGACTGTTCTACACTTGGGAAGAAAACTATAAATCACAGGGTATCCTTAAAGAAAAATGATAAACCTTCACATCAAAATAAAAAAGAGGACCAGCATAAATATTCAGCAAATGCTATAACAATAGCAATGAAGGAAGTGATAACATGATTCATAAACAAAACGAGCGCAGCATAGAAAATGATATGGAACAAAGAAACCGAAAAAGCACATGACAAAAATGATAGTAACAAATTCATATTTGCTGATAATTACATATCTGGCAAGGGACTTATCTCTAAGATTGATGGAAAACTCCAACGATTCAACTCCAAAGGAATTAATAATCTAATTGAAAAATGGACAGAAGACATGAATAGACACTTCACCAAGGAGGATATTCAGGTGATCAGTTAATACATGAAAAGATGTTCACAATTATTGGTCATCAGAGAGATGTAAATCAAACCAACAATGAGATATACCATCTTACCCCAACACTGATGGCAAGGTTCAATGAGATAGAAAATAACAAATGTTGGTGGGGATGTGGAGAGATTGGGACCCTCATATACTGCTTGAGTGACTGAAGTGACACAGCCACTATGGGAAGCAATATGGCAATTACTTAGAAAGTTGAAATTAGAGAAAGCATTTGACCCAGCAATCCCATTACTAGATAAATATCTGAGAGAGGTGAGAGCCAGGACAGGAACAGATACATGCACGCTCATGTTCATCACAGCACTATTTACAATAGCAGAAAGATGGAAACAACCTATGTACCCACCAGCGGAAGAGTGGATGACCAAAGTATGGTTCATACATATACTGGAATGCTATGCAGCACTAAAGAATAATGTAGAGTCTGCAAAACACCACATAATATGGATGAACTTGGAGGACATTATGCTGAGTGAAATAAGCAATCACAGAAAGACAAATATAGTACTAGTTTGTTGTTGTGGAGGGTCAAGGAAATGTTTATATATGGAGGGAAACTTTCTTTGTTGGTTTCTAGGGCTGGGAAAGGGATCACTGTAAAAAAAATGCATTGACCCATGTCACTTTAGTTTTGTGTATTTCACTGCACATAAATTATATTTCAATAAGATGTACTAAAAAAAAAGTTGTTCTCAATATTTTATCCAGTCTTTGTAATTGTTGTTTGAAAGAGTCGTTGTTAGGTGCCATTGACTGATACCTTATGGGACAACAATCAAAAAATTAGTTCTGAAAGTCAGTTCCAAATCATAGAGATCCCATATGCAACAGAATGAAACATGGCCTGTTCCTGCGCTATCCTCACAATCATTGCTGTGCTTGAGCCCATTGTTGCAGCCACTGTGTCAATCCATCTCATTGAGGGTCTTCTTTTCCCCTGACCATCTACTTTACCAAGCATAATATCCTTCTCCAGGCACTGGTCCTTCTTGACAACACAACCAAACTATGAGGTGAAGTCTCACTGTCTTTGTTTCTAAGGAACATTCTTGCTGTACTTCCTTCAAGACAGATTTATTGTTCTGACACTTTATGGTATATTCCATATTTTTAACACCATAATTCAAGCACATCAATTTTTCTTTGGCCTGCCTTATTCATTGTCCAGCTTTTCATACATATGAGGCTATTGAATACACATGGCTTGGGTTAGGTGCACCTTCATCCTCAAAGTGACATCATTGCTCTTTAACACATTAAAGAGGTCTTTTGCAGCACATTTGCCTAGTGCAATGCATCATTTCATTTCTTGACTGCTGTTTCCATGTGTGTTCATTGTGGACCCAAGTAATATTAAATCCCCAACAACTTCAATCTTTTCTCTGTTTATCATGATGTTACTTATTGGCCTAGATGAGAGGATTTTTTCTTTATGTTGAGGTGTAATCCATACTGATTTTCATCAGTAAGTTCTTCAATTCCTCTTTGCTTTCAGAAAGAAAGGTTGTGTCATCTGCATATTTCAGATGGTTAATGAGTCTTCCTCCAATCCTGATGCCATGTTCTTCTTTATGTAATCCATCTTCTCAGATTATTTGCTCAGCATACAAATTGAATAAGTATGGTGAAAGTATAAAATTCAGGCATAATCTTTCCTGATTTTAAACCATTATCTCCTTGTTCTTAAAGAGTGAATGCCTCTTGGTCTAAGTACTGGTTCCTTATGAGCACAATCATATGTTCTAGCATTCCTTTTCTTTGCAATGTTATCCATAATTTGTTATGATCTTTACTATCAAATGACTTTGCATAGTGAACAAAACACAGGTAAATATATTTCTGGATAAGATACAGCTGGTATCAACTTTCAGCTTAAATTTATCTGACATCAGAAATAATATCCCTTGTTCCATGTCCTCTTCTGAATCCAATTTGAATTCCTAGCAGTTCTCTATGTACTCCTGCAATAATTTTTTAATTATTTTCAGCAAAATTTTACTTGCAGATGATGCTAATAATTATGTTTGATAAGGTCACATTCTGTTGGAACACCTTTCTTTAGAATGGGCACAAATATGGATCTCTTCCAGTTGGTGGGCCAGGTAGCTGTCTTCCAAATATCTTGGCATAGACAAATGAGCACTTTCAGCATTTTATCCATATGTTGTAACACTTCAATTGGTGTTACGTCAATTCCTGATCCATGCTTTTTGTCAATGCCTTCAGTACAGCTTGGACTTCTTCCTTGAATACTATCAGTTCTTGATCATATGCTACCTCCTGAAATGACTGAATGTCAATCAATTCTTTTTGGTATAGTCACTCTGGACAGTAGTCAAATACAATTTATTCCACTATTATTGGAAACTAATTTAATTTAAAAAGTTGATCAAAAGTAGGTGATAATATTTCTAAGTCATAAAGTTATTATGAGAATAAATATAGCTTAACACATATACAGCTTTTAAAACCATACCTGGCTCTGATGTTTAATAAAACTTGTGAACAGAAAATATTGTATCTTTAAATCCTCCTATTTGACCATGCTCCAGAATGTGATTCCAATTAGTTAATCTCATTTAGAATTATATAGCTTTTACTCATTTATATTCTGGTTTAGTACACTTGAGATAAATGGTGTTCTATGTATATACTTGTCATACTCAAAACATTCTTATTAAAGATGTAGACAGTTCAATGTTTTGTTTTGTTTTGTTTTTAGATATTTTCCCCCTGAAATCTTAAGATTTACTTTTCAGTTGAAAAAGTATTTAATGGACTTCTTCCTTCAAAATGAATATTAAAATTCTCCAGAGTTGACTGTTTATAAACAACATGATAAAGGAAGCATCATATTTTGGCTGCCACATTTACTTTTTAAAACAGATTCAAGATAACATTTTTGACCTCTATTATTTAACTGCTGAATTAGGAATTTATTTTATATATCCAAATAAGTACTTTTTTCTTTTGGACTAAACTTTACGTAATAATGACTGACCACATTAATAAAAACAAATGCTAAAACCAGTTGCATGAGGCAGCAAGATTTTGTTGTTGTTGTTATTATTGTTGTTGTTGTTATGTGCCATTGAGTCGAACCTGACTCATAGTGACTCCTCCTTGGGTTTCCAAGGCAGTATCACTAAGGAAGTGTATTGTCCAGCTTTCCTTCTGAGGAGTGGCTGGTGGGTTTGAACTGCCAGCCTTCTGGTTAGCAGTCAAGTGCCTTAGGCACTATGCTACCAGAGCATGTAAATTATTATTTTTTTATATTATTATTTTTTATTTTAAAAGCTTGTTTTACATTCAACGTAACATGTACATTTAGCTTATTCCTCATTCACCATGTCCAACCCCCCTAACCCAGTCTCCTTGCCTGACCCTCTCCCTGTGCCCCTCACATTTATGCACTCCTATTGGTCCTGCATTTTCTCAGTTTGAATGTTGGTCCTCTGGTGTCCCATGGTCCACTGCTCTAAGGGATGTATTGCCATAGAGTATGTGGGTGTGTCATTCTGAGTTGAGTGGTCTGCGTGTACATCTTGTTAACTATTGGGCTGAGAGCCCACCCCTGGGGGTGAGTTTTATTCCAGGCTCAGAATTTATTCCAGGGCCATAGTATTGGGAGTCTCACCAGATTTCATCTGACCAGTGATTCTGATCATTATTGAGTTTCTGGAATTTTGTTCCACATTTTCCCTCCCACTCTATCCAGGATCTCCAGATTTGATCCTTTCCTGAGTGGCTGGCATGGGTAACTGGGCACCATCTAGTTCTTCTGGTCTCAAGGTCCATCATGTCTTAGGGCTGGTTGCTTCTAAATGCCCTTGTTTTTCTTTTGCATTTTTCTTCACTTCCAATGCTAGAAGACTGTTGGCTGCATCTTAGATGGCTGCTTGAAAGCTTTTAAGACCCCAGTTGCTACTCGCTAATGTAGGATGTGAAGCAACGCTATTATGAATTTTATTGTACCCATTGAGTCTGGTGTCCCCCAGTACTATGGTCCTGAGGCAGTAAATCTATTGGATCTCTCTCCCATAGTGTCTGGTTGTCTGTGAGGGATTACTCTGTGTCTGTCTTCTATTGTTCCTATAAGGACTGCAGGTATTTTGTATCACTGGTGTCTGTGTAAGATTAGCCTCAGCTGAATCTATCCTTTGTTTAGAGTATACTTTTGTTCACTGACCCCATCCAATTGTCTCAGATGCTTATGTGTTTATCTCTATAGTCTAGTGTTTGGTGTTAATGGCAATATGGCATTTTGGGCACATTGGCTGGTATTATCATCTGTCATCTATCTCTTGTGTGCACAATTCGGTGTCCTCCCATTTTCTAATGTTATCATGGTGGTCATATATCCTTCCTGTAAATCCCTCCCCCTACCCATATCAGCATGTAGGCCCCAAATATCATGAAATTGATCCCTCCCCATCCCAGTAACCTACTAGGTGAGTTTCATTTCCCAACACTCTTCTATGTCTTTTTACAATAATGGGCTCATACAGTACTTGTCCTTCTGCAATTTACTTATTTCACTCACCATACTGTCATCCAGGTTCATCCACATTGTGAGGTGATTCACATATCCCTCATTGTTCTTTAATGTGACATATTCCATTGAGTAGATATACCATAATTTAGTTATCCACTCATCCTTTGATGGGCATTTAGGTTGTTTCTGTCTCTGCTATGGTGAATTGTGCTGAGATGAACATAGGTGTACATATGTCTGTTCGTGTGCTATCTGTCACCTCTTTAGAATATATTCCTAGTAATGGAGTTGCTGGGTCAATGGTACTTCTGCTTTCAGTTTTTTAAGGAAACACTATACTGTTTGGCACAATGGTTGTACCATTTTACAATCCCACCAGCAGTGTACAAGAGTTCCAATCTCTCCATAACCTCGCCAGCATTTGTTACTTTCTGACCTGTTGAACTTTGCTATTATTGCTGGAGTGAGATGATATCTCATTGTTGTTTTGATTTGCATCTCTTTAATGATTAATGATTGTGAGCAATTTCTCATGTGTTTGTTAGCTGCCTGTAGATCTTCTTTGGTGAAGTGTCTGTTGAAGTCTTTTGCCCATTTGCGAATTGGGTTATCTATCTTTTTGGTGTTGAGGTGTTGAAGTTTTCTGTAGATCTTGGAGATAAGTCCTTTATCAGATATGTGATAAGCAAATATTTTTTCCCAATCTGTAGGTTCTCTTTTTACACTTTTGATAAAATCTTTCCATGCACACAAGAATTTAATTTTTAAGAGGTCCCAGTCATCTAGCTTCTCTTCTGCACATTTTGGGTTATGTTTGACAGTCTGTTTATGCTATAAGTTAGTGATCCCAGATTTGCATCTATTTTATATTTGATGTGTTTTATAGTTTTGGGTTTTACATTCAAGTCTTTGATCCAGCTTGAGTTTGTTTTTGTGTATGGGGTGAGGTATGGGTCTTGTTTCATTTTTCTACAGGTGGATATCGAGTTTTGCCAGCACCATTTGTTAAAGTGACTGTCTCACATTTGCACACCCATGTTCATCACAGCACTATTTACAATAGCCAAAAGATGGAAACAACCTAGGTACAGCATCAACTGAGAAATGGATATCCAAATTATGGTACATACACACAATGGAATACTATGCAAACCTAAAGAATAATGTAGAATCTGCAAAACACCGCATAACGTGGATGAACTTGGAGGACATTATGCTGAATGAAAAAAGTCAATCACAAAAGGACAAATATTGTATTCGTCGGTTATTGTAATAGTCAAGGAAATGTTTATCTATGGAAGGTCATTTTCTTTGTTGGTTACCAGGGGTGGGAGGGTAGGGGAGGGAATACTGTTAGATAGATAGAGATAAGTTTTGATTTGGGTGAAGAAAA
>NW_006921637.1:5366222-5380190 GCF_000298275.1 Orycteropus afer afer | reverse complement strand
CTGGTGGAACCACTGAGACTATGGCCCCTAGCTGCCCTTCAGGTCTGGAATTGAACACACACCGGTAGCTTCCAGCCAAGCAGTAGACAGGCATACTAGTTGAGCATTTATCTGAGGTAGATACACTCCTTGGAGAGAAGAAGTAAGAGAGAAAGAAGGGCTGCTCAGGCACAGGGAGACAACTCAGGGGGTAGAAGTGCATGGAGGGATGGTCACAAGGAAGTGATACCTATCAGGAGGAAGTGGGAGAGGAGATGTTGCATTTTGCTAAATAGTGGTCAATGTCATGAGACAAAGTGTATGTGATCTGCTGTATGGAAAATGTATTTGCACTGTAAATTTTCACCCAAATCACAATAAAAATAATAATAATAATAATAATACAGCAAATAAATAAATAAATAAAGAGGCTGTCTCTTCTGCAATGAATGGGTTTGGGATCTTTGTCAAAGCTCAGTTGTCCATAGATGGATGGGTCTATATCTCGACTTTCAATTCTGTTCCATTGGTCTATCTGTCTATCATTGTACCAATACCATGCTGTTTTGACTACTGTGGCTATATAGTAGTTCTTAAGATCTGGGAGTGTGAGACCTCCCACTTTGCTTTTCTTTTGAGAAGTGCTCTGCTTATTCGAGGTCTTTTTCCTTTCCATATGAAATTAGTAATTAGATTTTCCATGTCCTTAAAAACTTTTGTTGAAATCTAGATCAGGATTGTGTTAAATGTATAGATTGCTTTAGGTAGTATTGACATTTTCACAATGTTTAGTCTACCGATCCATGAACAAGGTAGGTTCATCCGTTTATGTAGTGCCCTTGTTGTCTCTTATAGCAGTGTTTTATAGTTTTCTCTGTATAGGTCTTTTATGTCTCTGGCGAGGTTTATTCCTAGATATTTTATCTTTTTCGTAGCTAGTAAATGGTATTGTGTCCCTTATTTCTTAATCTGAGAACTCCTTGCTGGTATAGAGAAATCCAACTGATTTTTGTATGTTGATCTTGTATCCTGCCACTTTGCTGAACCTCTCTATTAGTTCCAACAGTGTTTTTATTGAGTCCCTCAGATTTTTTATGTATGGGATCATATCATCTGCAAATAGAAATAGTTTTAATTCCTCTTTGCCAATTTGTATGCCTTTTATTTCTCTTTCTTGCCTTATTGCCCTGGCCAGGACTTCCAGCACAATGTTAAATAGAAGTGGTGATAGAGGACATCCCTGTCTGATTCCTGTTCGTAAGGGGAATGCCTTGTCTTCTCCATTAATGATGTTGGCCATTGGCTTTGCATATGTACCCTTTATTATGTTGAGGAATTTCCCTTCTATCCCTATTTTGCTGAGAGTTCTAAACAGGAATGGATGTTGGACTTTATAAATGCATTTTCTGTGTCAATTGATATAATCATATGGTTCTTTTCCTTTATTTTGTTTATGTGGTGGATTACATTGATTGATTTTCTGATGTTGAACCACCCTTGTAAACCTGGTATGAGTCTCACTTCGTCTGGGTGTATTAATTTTTTGATATGTTGTTGGTTTCTGTTGGCCAGGATTTTGTTAAAGATTTTTGCATCTAATTTCATGAGTGATATTGGTCTGTAGTTTTCCTTTCTAGTGGTGTTTTTCCCTGGTTTTGGTATTAGTGTTATGCTTGCTTCATAAAATGAGTTTGGGAGTATTCCATCTTTTTCTATGTTCTGGAATAACTTGAGTAGCATAGGTGTCAACTCTTCTCTGAATATTTGATAGAATTATCCAGTGAAGCCATCAGGACCAGGGCTTTTCTTTTTGGGAATTTTTTTTATGACCTGTTCAATTTTTTTCCCTTCTTATGGGGTTGTTCAAGCTTTCTTTCTCTGAGTGGGATAGTTTAGGTGGGTCTTGTGATTCTAGAAACTTGTCCATCTCTTCTAGGTTTTCAATTCTATTGAAGTACAGTGTTTTCATAATATTTAGTCAGTATCTTTTTATTTCAGTTGGTTCTGTTGTGATGGCACTCTTTTCGTTTGCAATTCTTGTGATTTGGGTCTTCTCTTTCTTGTCTTTTGTTCAGTCTGCCAATGGTTTATTGATTGTATTAATCTTTTTGAAGAACCAGCTCTTTTTTGTTGGTTTTCTCTATGATTTTTTTGTTTTCTGTTTCATTTATTTCTGCTCTGATATTTATTATTTCCTTGCTTCCAGATACTGTAGGATTCTTTTGTTGTACTATTCCTAGTTGTTGGAGATGATGGGTTAGAGTGTTGATTTTGTTTCTTTCCTCTTTTTTGATGTATGCATTTCTTGCTATAAACTGCCCTCTGAGTATTGCTTTCGCTGTGTCCCATAGGTTTTGGTTTGCTGTATCTTCATTCTCATTTGTTTCTAGGAATTTTTTTTTATTTCAGATTTTATCTGTTCTGTTACCCAGTAGTTCTTGAACAGTAAATTGTTCAGCTTCCATATGTTTTATGCTTTTTCCTTGCTATTCCTATTATTGATTTCTCGTTATTTTGTCATTGTGACCTGAGAAGATGCTTTGCAGTATTTCTATGCTTTTGAATTCATTGAGGCTTGTTTAATGTCCTAGCATATGGTCTCTTCTGGAGAACCATCCATGTGCACTGGAAAAGAATGTGAATTGTGTTTTTGTTGGGTGAAATGCTCTGTATATGTCTATGAGGTCTAGTTGGTTGATTATACTGTTGAGCTCTTCTGTATCTTTGTTGAATTTTTTTCCAGTTGACCAGTCCCTCCTTGAAAGAGGTGTGTTAAAGTCTCCTACTCCTATTGTAGAGTTGTCTATCATCTCTTTTAGTTCAGTTAATATTTGCTTCATGTATTTTGGAGCACTTTCATTGGATGCATAAATATTTATTATTGTAATATCTTCTTTGTCAATTGACACTTTCAGCACCATATAGTGTCCCTCTTTATCTCTTACAATGTTTTCACCTTAATGTCTATTTTATCAGAAATCAATATTGCTACTCCTGCCTTTTTTTGGTTTCTGTTGGCTTGGTATATTCTTTTCCATCCCTTAACTCTTAATTTGTTTTTATCTTTGTGTCTCAGGTGGGTCTCTTGTAGGCAGCATATCGATGGGTCTTCTTTTCTTATCCAGTCTGCCACTCTTTCTCTTGATAGGTGCATTTAGTCCATTCACATTGAGTGTAATTAGTGATAGGTATGAATTGATTGCTGTCATTCTATTGTGATTTTTTGTTGAGTTGTTGGTGTTTCTTTGGTCCATATACTTCTCTGTGCTGAGTTCAGTTTTTTGGCTAATGCTTTCTCCCTTTTCTTCTTTATAGTTGGTTTTGTCCTTATTGAACCCATATGTTTTCCTTCCTTCTGGATTTGCTTACAAGAATTGCTTCTTTTCTCTGTGATTACTTGGAGTATATTCTTGTCTCCACATTTTTAGAACAGTGAGTACCGTGAAGACATTGTCCTGTTTTCCTTTCCATTTGAGGGTCTGTACGTAGAAGTTTTATTCCCTCTGATAAGTTAGTTGCTGTTGTTGTGTGCTGACTGAGTTCCTTGGTTTTTCAAGTGCAATGTTTTATGGTGTTATTTCAAGTATTTATTTCTGATTTGTTTTTAGTGTTGATGCCACATATCCTAGTTTTGTTGATCTCTGTTGTGGGTTCTCTATTGGAAGGACTTCCTTAAGCATTTCTTGTAGAGTTGGTCTGGTTTTCTCAAAATCCCTCAAATTCTGTTTGTCTAAATGCCTTGATTTTGCCGTCATATTTGATGGATAATTTGGCTGGATATAGGATTCTTGGTTGGAAGTTCTTTTCTTTCAGTGTTTTATATATGCCGTCCCATTGCCTTCTTCTTGCTTGCACTGTTTCTGCTGAATAATCAGAGCTCAGCCTGACTTTTTGATTATTATAAGTAATATTTGATTATTATAAGTAATATTTCTTTTTCCTGGGCAGCTCTCAAAATTTATTCTTTGTCTTTAATTTTGGAAAGTTTGATTATAATATGCCTTGGTGTTTTAAGGAAAAAAAGATTTGTAACTCCAGGTCTTTGCACATTTCACTATAATAATTGACTTTGTCTGCTGGAACAGCTCTTTGATATATTCTGTTCAACTCTTTTATCTTGTCATTTCTTCCATTTGCTTTATCTACTCTCCATTCTAGGGCAAGTTTCAGAGTCTCCTCTGACATCCACTTTGGTGTTTTCTTCCTTTCCTGTCTTTTAAATGACCATTTGCTTTCTTCATGGATGATGTTCTTGATGTCATTCTGCAGTTCCTCTGGTTATCTGTCATTGGGTTCAATGCATCAAATCTATTCTTTAGATGGTCTCTAAATTCAGGAGTCATATGATCAAGGTCATATTTTGGCTCTCATGGAATTGTTTTTAACTGTTTTCAGCTTCAACTTGAACTTGCATATAAGTAGTTGATAGTCTGTTCCACAGCCACTCCTGGGCTTGTTTTGGCTGAAGATATTGAGCTTCTCCATCACCTCTTTCCAGAGATGTAGTCGATCTGATTCCTGTATACTCCATCTGGGGAGTCCATGTGTATAGCCACTGTTTATGTTGTTGAAAATGATATCTGAAATGAATAAGTCATTGGTCTTGCAAAATTCTATCATGCGATCTCCAGAGTTATTTCTATCACCAAGGCCATATTTTTCAACTACCAATTCTTTTTTTCCAACTTTTGCATTCCGATTACAAGGGATAATCAACACATCTTGATTGCATGTTTGGTCAATTTCAGACTGCAGAAATTGGTAAAAATCTTCAATTTCCTCATCTTTGGCTTTGGTGGTGGGTGTGAAAATTTGAATACTAATAGTATTAACTGTTCTTCTTTGTAGGCATATGGATATTATCCTATCACTAAGAACATTGTACTTCAGGACAGATCTTGCAACATTCTTTGTGATGATGAATGCCAAGACATTTATCTTTAAATTGTCATTCTCAGCATAGTAGATCATATGGCTGTCTGATTCAAAATGGCCAAAACCTGTCCATTTCAGCTCACTATGCTTAGGATATTGATCTTTATGCATTCCATTTGATTTTTGACAACTTCCAGTTTTCCTAGATTCATACTTAATACCTTTCACATTCCAATTATTAATGGATATTTGCAACTGTTTCTTCCATTTTGAGTTGTGCCACATCAGAAAATGGAGGTCATAAAAGCTTTACTCCATCTACATCATTAAAGTTGGGTCTACTCTGAGGAGGCAATTCTTCCCCAGTGGTATTTTGAGTGCCTTCCAACCAAAGGGACAAAGCTTCAGGGCTATTCATAAAGATTTGCAGTACTATATCAGACACTGTTTCACTGCTATTCATAAGGTTTTCACCGGCCAATTTGTTGAAAAGTGGATGGCCCCTTCCTTCTTCCAAGTCTGTCTTACTCTGAAAGCTCCACTGAAACCTGTCCATGATGGTGAACCTGCTGGTATTTGAAATAGTGGTGGCATAGCCTCCAGCTTCACAGGAACACACAAGCCACCACAGTACAATAAACTGACAGACAAGTGGTGGCAGAAATAACTTGTTGTTAGGTGCCGTCGAGTCATTTCTGACTCACACTGACCCTGTGCTCAGCAGAATGAAACACTGGCTTGGTCCCACTGCCAGCTCCATGATCCTTGCTACACTTGAAACTATCGCCACAACCACTCTGTCAATCTATCTTGTTGAGGGACTTCCCCACCTTCATTGACCATCCACTTTACCAAGCATGACCTCCTTCTCTGGGGAATGGTCCCTTCTGAAAACATGACAAAGTAGGTGAGACAAAATCTGGCCATTCTCACCTCCAAGGAGCATTCTGGCTGCACTTCCTCCAGGACAGATTTATTAGATCTTTTAGCAGTCCATGGTACTCTCAGCATTCTTTGCCAGCACCACAACTCAAAAGTATCAACTATTCTTTGTTCTTCCGTATTCATTGTCCAGCTCTCACATGCATATCTTGTTGTTGTTTTTATGTGCCATCGAGTTGGATCTGACTCATAGAAACCCCTCCTTGGGTTTCCAAGGTGATATCACTATGGAAGTAGATTGCTCAAACTTCCTTCCTATGAGTGGCTGGTGGATTTGAACCACCAGCCTTTTTTTTAGCAGTCAAGTGCCTTAGGCACTACACTACTACATGCATATGAGGCAATTGAAAATTACACTTGTGTCAGGTGCACCTTAGTCCTCATGGAGACATCTTTGCTCTTTGGCACCTGAAAGAGGTCCTTCGCAGATGATTTGCTCAGTGCTATATGTTGTCGTCTGATGTCCATGCTTTAGACAAAACAGCTTCCATTGGCATCAATTGTAGAACCAAGCAATGTGAAGTGTTTGACAACTTCAATCTTTTCTCCATTTTTGTGATGCTGCTTATAGGTCCAGTTGTGAGGATTTCTGTGTTATTTACATTGAGATGTAGTCCATACTGCACACTGTAGTCTTTAATATTCATCAGTAAGTGCTTTAAGTCATCTGCACTTTCAGCAAGCAAAGTTGTGTCTTCAGCATATCGAAGGTTGTCAATGATTCTTCCTCTAATCCTGATGCCATGCTTTTCTTCATACAGTCCAGCTTCTCAGATTATTTGCTCAGTATATAGATTAAATGAGTACAACACTGACACACTCCGTTCTTGATTTTAAACCATGCAATGTTCACTTGTTCTGTTTGAACAACAGCCTCTTTATCTACATACAGGTTCCTTATGAGTACAATTAAGTGTTCTGGAATTTCCATTCTTCTCAATGTTACCCATAATTTGTTACGATCTACACAATCAAATGTCTTTGTATAGTCAATAAAACATAAGTAAACATCTGTGGTGGTTAAGTTTATGTGTCAACTTGACTAGGCCCGGTAGAGTGGCTGGGCAGCTGGATGTAGTATATTCCCCATATGAGAATGGTAATCAACTCCATGGTGGAATGGACTATGAGCAGTTGAGTACCTTACTTTGGGTGTGTGGTCTGTTTCCTGTATGTAACAAACAGCTTTGGGAATGGTCTCTAGCTTATGGCATGCTTGAACCCTGCTTGTAGCCATGTCTTGCTCAGCAGCCTGCCATTCTCTGGTGACCTTGAGACTTACAATGGGCTTGAATTAATGGTCTGCTGAGTGGTTTGATAACATTGAGACCATGATATTTTATTTGTCAACCTTGGGCTTATTAGCCTCAGCAGCCAGTAGCTGCCTAAGTGAACAAAAGCCTCTAGCTTCAGTGGGCTGGGAGCAAGAAGAGATGAAGTCCAAGGTTGAGGGGCTTTCACACAGCCCCTAGAGCCTGGCATTTTGAACTCAGACTTAAAGCCTCCAAACTGTAAGGGAATAAACTCCTATTTGTTAAAGTCATCCTATTTGTGGTATATTCCTGTTAGAGTGGCACTAGGTAATGAGAACAACATCTTTCTGGTATTCTTTGCTCCAAGCCAAGATCCATCTGACATCAGCAATGATATCCCTTATTCCACATCCTCTTCTGAATCCAGCTTGCATTTCTGGAAGCTCTCTGTTGATATATTGCTGCAACCATTTTTAAATTATCTTCACTAAGATTTTACTTGCATGTGATATTAATGATTACTGTTTGATAATTTCCACATTCAGTGGTATCACTTTTCTTTGGAATGGGTACAAATATGAATATCTTTTAGTCAGTTGGCCAGGGAGATGTCTTCCAAATCTCTTGTCATAACTGAGTGAGTGCCTCCAGTGGGGTATCTGTTTGTTGAAACATCTCAATGTGTATTCCATCAATATCTGGTGCCTTGTTCTTCACCAGTTCCTCATTGCAGCTTCAACTTCTTCTTCAATACCATTGGTTCTTGATTATATACCACCTCCTGAAATAGATGATGATCAACCAGGTCTTTTTGGTACAGTGACTCTGTATTCCTTCCATCTTTTTTTTTTTTTTTTTTTTTTGATGCTTCTTGCATCATTCAATATTTTGCACATAGAACCTTTCAATATTGCAACGCGGGGCTTAAATTATTTTCTCAGTTCTTTCAGCTTAAGAAATGCTGAGCATATTCTTCCCTTTTGGTTTTCTGACTCTAGGTCTTTGCATATTTTATTATAGTAATTACCTTTGTCTGCTCAAGCTGCTCTTTTAAATCTTCTGTTCTGCACTTTTATCTTGTCATTTTTTTTTTTTTTCCGTTGGCTTTAGCTACTCTCTGCTCAAGGGCAATTTTCAGTGTCTCTTCTGACATCCATTTTGTTTTTTTCTTCCTTGCTTATCTTTTTAATGACCTCTTGCTTTCTTCATGGATGATGCTCTTGATGTCATCCCATAATTATTCTGGTTTTCGATCATTGATGTTCAATGTGTCAAATCTATTCTTTAGGTGGTCTGTAAATTTAGGAGGGATTTATTCAAGGTCATACTTTGGCTCTCATGGACTTGTTTTAATTGTCTTCAAATTCAAGTTGAATTTGCTTATGAGCAATTGATGGTCTGTTCCACAATCAGCTCCTGGTCTTGTTTTGACTAAAGAGATTGAGCTGTTCCATCACCTCTTGCCACAGATGTAGTCAATCTGATTCTTGTGTACTCCATTTGCTGATGTCCATATGTATAGCCACCGTTTGTATTGTTGAGGAAAGTTATTTGCAATGAAGAAGTTGTTGGTCTTGCTAAATTCTATCATGAGATCTCCAGCATTATTTGTGTCACCAAGGCCAAATTTTCCAACTATCTGTAATTCTTCTTTGTTTTCAACTTTTGCATTCCACTCACCAGTGATAATTAACACATCTTGATTGCATGTTCATTCAATTTCAGACTGGAGATGTTGATAAAAATCTTCAATTCCCTCATCTTTGGCTTTGGTGGTTGGTGCATAAATTTGAATAATAGTAGTATTAACTGGTCTTCCTTGTAGGCATATGGATATTATCCTATCACTGACATCATTGTACTTCAGGATAGATCTTGAAACATCTTTTGTGATCCATTCCTCTTTAAATTGTCATTCCTGGCATACAGATCATATGGTTGTCTGATTCAAAATGGCCAAAACAGATGCATTTCAGCTCACTAATGCCTAGGATATCAATCTTTATTAATTCCATTTAGTTTTTAAGAACTTCCAATTTTCCTTGATTCATACTTTGCACTTTCCATGTTTCAATTATTAATGGATGTTTTCAGCTGTTTCTCCTTAAATTGAATCATGCCATGTCAGGAAATGGAGGTCTTGAAAGCTTTACTTTATCCATATCCTTAAGGATGGTTGCACTGTGATGATGCAGCTCTCTCCCACTCATATTTTGAGTGCCTTCTGACCTAAGGTTCTGGTCTTCCTGCACTGTATCAGACAATGTTTAAGGGCTATTCATAAAGTTACCCAGCAATGTATCAGACAGTGCTTCTCTGCTATTCATAAGGTTTTCTCTGGCCAATTATTTGAGAAGTGGATGGCCTCTTCCTTCTTCCTTCTCTGTCTCAGTCTGTAAGCTGTGCTGAAACCTGTGCACCATGTGCAACCTTGCTGGCATTTGAGACACTGGTGGCACAGCCTCAAGCCTCACAGCAACATGCAAGCCAACAACAAACTGACAGACAAGTTTGTCTTCCTTAGCTGTTCAAAACCTCTCTGCTCCCCCCTTACCTGGATCCCACGGCCATGTATTCTCAGCTTCCCCCCACATACACCTTCCTGACCCTTGGGTGTGTGGCCTGTCTGCTTGCCCTTACTTGGGTTCCTACAGCTCTGTCTTGGCCCCAGCCCTTCCCCCTCTTCCTGGGTCTGGTTGTGGGGCCTGTCTATCCCCTGTCTTACTGTTCTACATTTTTCTGTAATGCCTCACAGAAGTCACAGACACCCAAGGGATCATCTGACATAGTGGTAGTGGAGGCTGGAAGACTGGTAAGTCCTAGGTCTCTGAGTAGGTCTGGAGGATCTACCAGTTTTTGGGGTTTGATGAACCTTGATCAGCAGATCAGATGATAGCGGCTGTCCCAAACCCAGGGGTGAGATGATAATGAGACAAAACACAGAACTGGAGCAAGAAATAATTAACAGATGCAAACATGGGTACCTAGAAATGAAGTGCTGCCATGATAAACATCTAAATCATGTGACATTAGCTTGGGTACTAAGTGATGGTCCACTTATTATCTTGTTACAATTCTCAGTGCTTGAAATAGAATAAGCTGAGATGTGGAGAAATTGGGATATAAATGACTGTCTCTCCATTCCTACTTCTCCATATAATCTTTTCTTCTAGAACTTCTAAATAACTCATAAACACATTCTTCAAAGAAAAAACATCTGAGAGGCTTTATAAGAAAGAAAATGGCCTTCTCCAGTGTTAAAGTTAAAAACAACTATATTTTGGATTGGCTTGGGGAGTTCTGGTAACATGGCAGAATAGACAGAAAGACTGCACAGACCCTCTTCAATAAAGAAAAGGGGAACCAATTAACACAGATACAGAAGATAATCCTAGACCCCTGAGCCTTGAAGGGAAGGATATAGAAGTGGACTAAACTTCAACTAGCAGAAGAATTTGCATGAAAATAACAAAAAAGGAGATATATGGAGCTGTGGTCTGGCAGTGATCCTGATGGCACAAACAGCTTGGATATTGTGGAATGGTGGTAGGCCCTAAGAATTAACCTAAAAATCGACCCTGCTAGCCAGGGACTGCACAGAAGACTGCTATGGTGGCTGGGAAATAAAAAGGAAGGCAGTGAAGAGGACGATGGGCTGAGCTGTGGACTTTTGTCTGTCTGGAGGGTACAGCCATTTTGAATGTTTACAAGTGGCTTGACCATTTGGGTATTTAAAGCAACAGTGTTCTTCAGATTCCAGAGACATAAGAACAGGCTCTACTTGCCTGTAACCCCAAGGACAATCTGGACCTGAACTCCTGGAAAGGTGTGGCATTCCCCTTGTTACTCTTATACACCACCCTTCTTGGTGAATGGAGGTGTGGCCATCCCTCACTCCTACCTACCTTCTGGGCCCACAAAAACTCCATTCCAGTCTGTGTGCTCAGATGGGGAGCCTGGGTGCCCTATCCTGCCATCTCTCAATTTTTTTTTTCTTTTTTCTGTTTTCTGGCTTGCTTGTTTTTGTCTGCTTTAAAACTACTACTATTATTATTACTTTTGTCCTTTTTACTATTATTCTTTATTCATCCCCTCCCAGGTCTTAGTTTACAGCTTTTTTTTTTCTCCCCCTGCTCCTGGTTGCATTTTTTTCTTTCTTTCTAGTGGTTAAGCCCATCCCTTGCTCTTCTTTTTGCAATTTTCCTATTTTTTTTTCTTCAATATTGTCCTTCTCTATCTTTTTTTCTCTTATTACACTCTCTCTACATATTGCAGGTGGTTATTTTTTCCCTCCTTCTTCTTTCTCCTTTTTTTCTTCTTTTGATGACTGTTCCTGTGTGATTATACGGTATATTTTCTGTCCATGTGCTTTTACTTTTTTGATGATAAGTCCATTGTTATTTTTGTTGAATGGAGTGGAAGACAGCAACAGTCCCCATATGACAGAACAACACCCACACCTCCTGCAACTTCACTTACTGAGTGAGAGACACCACTTCCTACTCCACCAATGGGCCAACAATAAACAAACACCAAGAAGAGGCTGACTCACCCTTGGCTGCTCTTCACAGACAGTTAACAGCGATCTAAATACAATAATGCCAAGGTGTCTCAGATACAACAGATCATCACAGTCCACACAAAGAAGCAAGATAAAGTGGTAGAAACAAGGGAGCAAGATACAGCCCCAGAACACATCCCTGAGAAAGAAGCAGCATTAACTCTATGATAAGGAATTGAAAAGAAATATATTTAGGTATCTTCAAATGTTTGAAGATAAACCAAGGAAAACATAGAAAAAATCTTAGAAGAATTTTGGAAGAAAATGCAAGAACAAAATGACAAAATAAATGAAAAATTAGAAATGATTTTAAATCTATAGATAGAAATCCAGAAGATTAATACTAAATTGTCAGAAATAGATGACACATTGGAAGGGCAAAGGAATAGAATTGATGCAATGGAAAACAGAATTAATGAGATTGAAGAAAAATACCTGAATACTTCTTTGGAAAGAGATCAATCAGAAAAAAAGATAAAAACAAAATAAAGAAAGCCTAAGGTTCATGTAGGATACCATCAAAAGGAATAACCTATGTGTCATTGGAATTCCAGAACAGGAAGAGAAAAACAAAACCACTGAGAAAAGTGTCCAAGAATTGTTGGAAGAGAACTTCCCTGATATGATGAAAGATGAGAATATATCCATTCAAGAAGTCCAATGAACCCCAAACAGGATAGACCTCCCCAAAAAACCCACCAAGACATATCATCATCAAACTCATTAAAACCAAAGACAAAGAAAGAGTCATGAAAGCAGCATGGGAAAAATAAAAAATTACTCACAAAGGACAACCAATAAGAATAAGCTCTGATTTCTCAGCAGAAACCATGCAAGTGAGAAGGCAATGGGGTGGTATATATAAAACCCTAAAAGAGAAAAATTTTGAACTAAGAATTATATACCCAGCAAAACTGTCCCTCGAATATGATGGTGAAATTAGGAGATTCCCAGATGAGCAAAAATTAGGGGAGTTTGTTAAAACCACACCAGCCTTACAAGAGATACTAAAGGGAGTCCTTTGAATAGAGAACAAAAAATAGCAAATAACAACCAAACAATAATACACAAGATGACATAACCCAGAAACCACAGCTATGGACATATCCAAATTAAAATAAGCTTACAAGATTGTAAACAGGGAACCAGAGACATCAATTAGCAAGTGAGGACAACTATAACCCAAAAAGAGGGAAAATACTGTGTGGGTACAGAACTTCTAAATGGTCAGGAAATCAATAGAGTTGCAAGATAGAATGGATTGTTCTAATCTCAGGGAGAAAAGTATAAATCACAAAGTAACCTCAAAGAAAAATGATAAACGTTCATATCACAATAAAAATAGGATAAGCACAAATATTCAGCAAATACTAAAACAATAGCAACAAAGGAAATGATAGCAGGATTTATAAACATAATGAGCTCCACACAGAAAATAATATGGAACAAGGGAACCAGGGACACCATGAAAAAATACATAACAAAATGACAGCAACCAATCCATACTTGTCAATAATTACACTAAATATCAAGGAATTAAAGGAACCGATCAAGAGATGAAGAGTTGCAGATTGGATAAGAAAACAAAACCCATCAATATGCTACCCATAAGAGACACACCTTAGAGACAAAGACAAAAATAGACTAAAAATCAAAGGTTGGGAAAAGATATACCAAGCAAATGGCAGAAAGCAGGAATGGCAATATTAATTTCTGATCAAATTGACTTTAAGACCAAAACCATCACATGAGATGAAGAAGGACATTCCGTAATGATTAAAGGATCCATTGAACATGAAGATATAATCATAATAAATATCTATGGACCCAATGAAAGAGCCCAAAATACATAAATCCGACTTTAAAAGAGTTGAAAAGGCAAATAGATGACTCCACAGTCACAGAATATTTTCCCTCTTTTTGGGTTATAGTTGTCCTCACTTGCTAATTGATATCTCTGGTTCCCTGTTTACAATCTTGTAAGCTTATTTTAATTTGGATATGTCCATAGCTGTGGTTTCTGGGTTATGTCACCTTCTGTATTATTGTTTTAATACATCACTTTCAATGAAACATAGAACAACTGGAAAGAAACTCAACAAAGATTAATGAAAGCTAAACAATACAATCTACGACTTGACCTTATAAACATCTACAGAGCAATTCACCCCAAAACAACACAATATACATTTTATTCCAGTGCACATGGAACATTTTCTAGGATAGACCATATGTTAGGCTATAAAGCAAGCCTTAAAAAAAAATTTAAAGTTTTTTCGAGGCGGGGCAAGATGGCGGACTAGGCAGAAGGATTGCACAGACCCTCTTCAACAAAGAAAAGGGAAACCAATTAACACA
>NW_006921637.1:5351227-5360357 GCF_000298275.1 Orycteropus afer afer | reverse complement strand
TATATGTGAACTGCTGTATGAAAAGTGAATTTACTCTGTAAATCTTCACCCAAATCCTAATAAAAAAAAAATAATAATAATAAAAAAAAAAATTTAAAAATTGTAGTACTGCAAAGTATCTTCTCATATCATAATGCTATTAAATTAGAAATCAATAATAAAAAGATCAACAGAAAAAGAGTAAACACATGGAAACTAAGCAACACCCTCCTAGAGAAAGATTGTGTAAGAGAAGAAATAAAAATTGCAATTCAAAAATTCCTTGAATCAAATGAGAAAGAAAACACAACATACCAAAATCTTTAGGACACAGCAAAAGCAGTGATCAGAGGCCAATTTATAGCAATAAATGCACATATCAAAAAAGAATAAAGAGCCAAAATCAACACATTAAACCAACATCTCCAACAATTAGGAAAAGAACAGCAAGAAAAGCTTACAGTCACAAGAAGAAGAGAAATAGTAAAGATTTGAGCACAAAACAATGAAACAGAAAATAGAAGGGCAATAAAAAACATCAACGAAACAGAAACTGGTTTTTTGAAAAGATTAATAAAATTGACAAACCAATGGCAAACAGGGAGAGAATACAAATAACATGAATAAGAAACGAAATGGGTGACATCACAACAGAACCACATGAAATTAAAAGGATAATTATCAGGATACTATGAAGAACTGTACTCCAACAAATTTGAAAATCTAGAGGAAATGGACAAATTTCTAGAAACACACCACTTACCTAAACTAACACAGACTGATGTGGAAAAGTTGAACCAGGTGCATAACAAAAGAAGAAATTGAACAGGCCATCAAAAAATTATCAACCAAAAAAAGCCCTGGCCCAGATAGCTTCACCAAGAGAATTCCACCAAACTTTCAGAGAAGAACTGAGACCAATCCTACTCATACTGCTCCAAAACATAGAAAAGGGTAGAATCTTCCCTAAGTCATTTTATGAAGTAACCATAACCTAGATATGAAAACCAGGCAAAGGAAAACTACAGACCAATATACCTCTCAAATATAGATGCAAAAATATCAACAAAATCCTAGTCAATAGACTCCAACAACATATCAAGAAAATCATTCATTATGAACAAGTGGGGTTTATATCAGGTATGCAGGCTTGGTTCAATATCAGAAAAATAATCAACATCATCTAACACATAAATAACAAAGGAGAAGAACCACATGATCATATCAATTGATGCAGAAAAGGCATTTGATAAAATCCAACACCCAATCCTGATCAAAACTCTCAGCAAAATAGGAATAGAAGGGACATTCCTCAACATAATAAAGGGAATCCATGCAAAACCAACCGCCAACATTATTCTCAATGGAGAGAGACTGAAACGATTCCTCTTGTGAACAAGAACCAGAAAAGGATGCCCTTTATCACCACTTCTATTCAACATTGTACTGGAAGCCCTAGCCAGGGCCATAAGAGAAGAAAGGGAAGTCAAAGGCATCAAACTTGGTAAGGAAGAAGTCGAACTATCCCTATTTTCTGATGATATGATTCTATACCTAGAAAATCCAGGAGACTCAGTCAAAAATCTAATGGAACTAATTGAGAGAGTTAGCATTGTGGCAGGATACAAGATCAACATGCAAAAATCAGTTGGATTCCTCTACACCAGCAAAGAGATTGCTGAAAAAGAAGGAAATCAATACCATTTACAATGTTGTTGTTAGGTGCCGTGGTGTCGGACCTGACTCACAGCAACCCCTCCTTGGGTTTCTGAGGCAGTATCACTATGGAAGTAGATTGCCCAACCTTCCTTCCAAGGAATGGCTGGTGGGTTTGAACTTCCAGCCTTCTGGTTAGCAGTCAAGTACATTAGGCACTATGCTATCAGAGGTCCCCCATCTACAATAGCTACCAAAAAAAAAAAAAATACTTGAGAATAAATCTTACCAGGGACACAAAAGACCTCTACAAAGAAAACTATAAAAAACTACTTAAAGAAACCATAAGGGATCTACATAAATGGAAGAACATCCCATGTGCTCATGGATAGGATGTTTGAACATTGTGAAAATGTCAGTTCTACCCAAAGAAATCTATACATTCAATGCAATCCCAATCCAGATACCATCAACATTCTTTAAGGACATGGAAAAACTAATTAGTAACTTTATATGGAAAGGAAAGAGACCTTGGATATGCAAAGCACTATTGAAGAAGAAGAATGAAGTAGGAGGTTCCTTACTGCCAGATCTCAAAACCTGCTATACAGCCACAGTAGTCAAAACTGCCTGATATTGGCATAATGACAGACACATAGACCAATGGAATGGAATTGAGAACCCAGAAATAGATCTATTGACCTATGTCAGCTGATCTTTGACAAAGGGCTGAAATCCATTAAATGGGGAAGAGAGTGTTTGTTTAATAAATGGTGCTGACAAAACTGGATATTCATTTGCAGAAAAACGAAACAAGATCTGTACCTCACACCATACACAAAACTAACTCCAGATGGACCAAAACTTAAATGTGAAACCTAAAACTATACAGTTCTTCAAGGAAAAATTAGGGGCAAATTTAGGGGCCCTAATATATGACATAAATTGACCACTGAGCATAACCCAAAATCTACAAACAGCAGAAGAGAAACTAGATGATTGGACTTTCTAAAAATCAAATTTTTATGTGCTTCCAAAGACTTCTCCAAAAGAGTCAAAAGAGAACCTACAGATTGGGAAAAAATATTGGGCAATGACATATCTGACAAGGAACTTATCTGTAGAATTTATAGAAAACACCATCACCTCAATAACAAAAAGAAAAACCATCCAATTAAAAATGGGCAGAAGTCATGAATAGACACTTCACCAAGGAGGATATTCATGCAGCCAACAGACAGAAGACTGACTGCCTGAGACCCTGAAGCCATCCCCTAGGGCCTTTAGAGAGATGCAAATCAAAACAACAATGAGATTCCATCTTGCTCCAGCACTAGTGGTAAAGTTCAACAAGGCAGAAATAACAAATGCTGGTAAGGATGTGGAGAGATTGGGACTCTCATACACTGCTGGTGGGACTGTAAAATGGTACAATCATTGTGGAAAGCAGTGTGATGATTCCTTCAAAAGTTGGAATTAGAAATACCATTTGACCCAGGCATTCCATTACCAGGTATATAGCCTAAAGAAGTGAGAGTCATGACAAGAACAGACATATGCACACCCACATTCATTGCAGCACTATTTAAAATAGTCAAAAGATGGAAACAACCTAGGTATCCATGAACTGAGGAATGAATAACCAAACTATGGTACATATACACAATGGAATACTATGCAGCACTAAAGAATAATGTAGAATCTGCAAAACACCACGTAATGTGGATGAACTTTGAGGACATTATGCTGAGTGAAATAAGTCGATCACAAAAGGACAAATATTGTATTAGTCTGTTATTGTAAAAGTCAAGGAAAAGTTTATCTATTTAAGGAAATTTTCTTTGTTGGTTACCAGGGGTGGGAGGGGAGGGTAGGTAACATGGTTAGATAGGTAGAGATAAGTATTGATTTGGGTGAGGAGAAGGGCAATGTACTAAATGTGAGTGATCAACATAGCGGCAATGAGGAAGGGGAAGACATAGAGAAGTACACGGGAGGTACAGACAACAAAGACGAACCCTTTTGCACATAGAGTACTGCATTGTCAGTGAGGCAAACATGGGTATATGGGTGGACAGATGGGTAGACAGGCTGAACTAGTAGGTATGTCTATGAAGTGGGGAGTGTATTGAAGATCATGTATAGGGTTGGCAGACAGTGGTCCTTTAAGTGTATTTGTATGATCTGAATTCCCAGGTGTATAGTAGAGCTGACAAGGAGCAGGGCTGTACTTGGTCACAGCCAGCTATCTAGAGGGACCGAGTAGTTGAACTAGTGAGCTCGGAACCATGTTTCAGGGGACATCAGGCTCAAATGGCATAACATACTACACAAAACATTGTTCCATCTCCTACTTTGGCAAGTAGCGACTGGAATCTTAAAAGCTTGCAAGCAGACATCTAGATGCAATGATGGGTATCTCCTTGTCCAGAGCAAAGAAGAATGAAGAAAACCAAAAATTCATGAAAACAATTAGTCCTAGTGACTGGTACAGCATGTGATCTGTAGCCTATATGACTATGAGACCAGAAAAACTAGATGGTGCCTGGCTACCACTGTAAACCACTCTGATGAGCATCTGTGTAGGAGATTCTGAATAGAGAAGGAGAAAAATGTGGAACAAAACTCAAAATCATTTGCAAAAAAAAGGGGGGGGGCAGGTTTGCTGGTCTGATAGAGCCTATTGGAACCACTGAAACTATGGCCCCTAGTTGCCCTTCAGGTGTGGAATTGAACCCACACCTGTGGCTTCCAGCCAAACAAAAGACAGACATGTGAGTTGAACATTTACCTGAGGTAGATACACTCCTTGGAGAGAACAATCATGGGAGAAAGAAGGTCTGTTTATGCACAAGGAGACAGCTCGGAGGCTGGAGTGCGTGGAAGGATGGACACAGGGAAGAGGTAACTATCAGAGGAAATGGGAGGGGAGCTGTTGCATTGTGGTAAACAGTAGTCAATGTCATGAGACAAAGTATATGTGAAATGCTGTATGGAAAGTTAATTTGCTCTGTAAATTTTCACCAAATCACAATTAAAAAAAAATTAAATAAAGAACTATATTTTCAGTATAGTGTGATAAAATGGTTTTATCAGATTGTTTTCCTAACATGTAATATTAAGGATGGACCTTGGCTAGATTGGAATCCCTAGGTGGTGCAAATAGCATGCTAGGCTGATAACCAAAATGTTGGGGGTTCAAGTCCACCCACAGGCACCTAGGAAGGGAGTCTTGGCAATCTATTTCCAACATATCAGCCACTGAAAACCCTTTGGAACACAGGTCTACTCTTACACTTGGCCTTGCCATGAGCTGGTCTTGACTCAATGGTAACAATTTTGTTTTTGTTTTTGGTGGCTAGGTCACAGCTGATTAGAATTCTATAATATAAGGAATTGGAGACTGGTTAGATAGCAACAAAACTGATCTGACCTTGAAGGAGAACACTGGCATCACCAGGAAATGAGGAGATCCAGAATGGAGCATGCACACACACACATGCATACACACATACACACTCACCTATTAGGAACAAGGGGCAAACTCAGGCATTTTCAGATCCCATTTCCTCTCCCATTCTTTCTCAGTTCGCTCTGCCTCGAGTGGTAAGGGGTATAACTGAGGAGTCTTCAGAGCTGGCATGCAATGTTACTATTTAACCAGAAGCAAGATTGGGAGAGAAGCAGAAATGATGTGCACAAGAATTCTTTGTACTCATTTGCACTTGCATAGGTTGGTAGAACACAGAGAAGCTTACTTTAAGAAGAGGTCATCAGAAATGCAATTTCTCAGATAGGAAGTTTGCCTTGCTCTTCTAAAAATGAACTTCTGGGAATCACTGTCTAAGCTACTTTTTCACTCTTCTTTGAGGTTTTCATAAAAACACTGAGCTTCATCTCTATGTAATCTAGGAAAAAACATGACTCAACAATTTTGTAAAATCTGCCCAAGACTGTGCATATTTAGAGTCTACCTGTATTTGCGATCCAGAAACAATTACAATAGGAGGGTGCTGAGTTATTGGAAATTTATCATGCCTGTGTGCACCAATGCCCTTGAGGATAGGAGAAGAATTAGTGTCATTCACTAAAGCAGCAACAGCTAAGGGAGAAAAAGTGTGATTCCAATTGGATACTCTGTTTCTGAGCCTCTGGGTGAAGTTTTGCAGCAAACTCTATTATAACCTCATTTCACATCATTGACTCATCTGAATGAAATGGGCCATTTCCAAGATAGAGTTGGACCCACTCCTGGAGAAGTGCTATTTAAGAATGGACCTGCATCTGCAATCTAGCCCAAGCTCAGCCAAAACGAGGTTCCTCCTGCTCTGTTTTTCATTGATGCATTCTCAGTTGCTTCACTTTGCATCTAGTCCAAGTGGAGAGGAGATAAACATAAATTATAAATCACACTCTAATAGTTTTAAGAATTAGAAGAAATAGTACCAGGCATCTGATTATAACTTTGTGTTCATAGAAAGAGAAAATTCACCCAGAGCAGAGAAATTGTGATACCTTTAACTCTTTATTAAATAAATAATAATAACGCAGACAAATATTTAAGAGTGAAGTTCATGTATGCTGGTGCCGGGAGAGAATCAACATGCCAGAGTAAATGCTACAAATGGATTTTAAATCATGAGAAGCCATGTGGAAAAAAAAAATGAACACAGTATTATTATTTTAATTATACTTCCTTTGATTAATTTCATAGCCAAATCCACAAGCCAGTCAAAATACAAATGTGGAGAATGCACTGTGTTTGCACTTACACTCCCATTCTAATGGTGTCTGTTTTGTTTTCTTAATGCATAGAATGTTTAATGCAGATTTTACACCTAACAATTTGCTCCTAACAATGGAAATAAATACGAGTTAATTATATATTAGTCTTCTCAGAAAATAAGACTTTACTTTTAGCAGTTTTATTGAGATATGATGTACTATACAAATTCCCACTTAAGGTGTACAATTCAATGATGTTTAATATATTCACAGAGTTGAGCAACCATCACCACAATCTAATTTTAGAGCATTTTCATTGCCTCAAGGAAAAACCCCTCACTGATTAGCAGTCACTTTCTACTCCTCTATGTATCTCATCCCATCCTCCAGTTCTGTTGTTGTTAGGTGCCCTTGAGTTGGCTCTGATTCTTAGTGACCCTATACACAGCAGAATTCTTACAGAACATACAAATATATGTGTAGAAACAAGTGTATTACTCTTGGGCATGGTCTTGGGCACACTCCCCCATGAATGCTGTTGTTGTTATGTGCCATCGAGTCAGACCCAACTCATAGTGACCACTCCTTGGGTTTCTGAGGCAGTATCACTATGGAAGTAGATTTCCCAACCTTCCTTCCGATTAGTGGCTGGTGTTTGAACTATCAACCTTCTGGTTAGCAGTCAAGTGCCTTAGGCACTATGCTATCAGAGCTCCCAGATAGACATATCTAATAGTTCAGCCTGTCCACCTCTCTTGCTGTTGTTGTTGTGTGCTGTCGAGTCGGACCTGACTCACAGCGACCCCTCCTTGGGTTTCCGAGGCAGTATCACCATGGAAGTAGATTGCCCAACCTTCCTTCCAAAGAGTGGCTGGTGGGTTTGAACAGCCAGCATTCTGGTTAGCAGTCAACTGCCTTAGGCACTATGGTACCAGAGCTCCTGTCTATCCACCCATATATCCATGTTTGTCATCACTCACCACACAGTGGTCAGTGATGTGCAAAAGGGTTCATCTTTGTTGTTTGTACCTCCCATGCACTTCTCTATGTCTTCCTCTTCCTTAATGCCACTGTGTTGTTGATCCCTCACTTTTGGTAAATTGGCCTTCTCTTCACCCAAATCAATACTGGTCTCTATCTATCTAACAGTGTTCTCCCCTCCTCTCCCACCCCTGGTAACCAACAAAGAAAATTTCCTTCCATATATAAAACTTTCCTAGACTTTTTACAATAAAGGATTAATACAGTATTTGTCCTACTGTGATTAGTTTATTTCACTCAGCATGTACTCCAAGGTCAGACATGTTATGCTGTGTTCTTTTGATTCTGTGTTATTCTTTAGGGTTGCATAGTATTCCATGGTGTGTATGTACCATAGTTTGGTTATCCATTCTTCTGTTGATGGGCACCTAGGATGTTTCCATCTTTTGTTGTTGTTGTTAAGTGCCATTGAGTCGTTTCCAACTCATAGCAACCCTATGCACAGCAGAACGAAACACTGCCCGATCCTGCGCCAGCCCCACAATCCCTGCTATACTTCAGCCCATCATCACAGCCACTGTGTCAATACATCTCGTTGAAGGCCTCCCCCTCTTTCTTCGACCCTCCACCCTACCAAGCATGACATCCTTCTCCAGGGAATAGTTCCTTCTTACAACATGACCAAAATAGGTGAGATGAAGTCTGGCCATTCTTGCTTCCAAGGAGCATTCTGGCTGCATTTCCTCCAGGACAGATCTGTTAGTTCTTTTAGCAGTCCATGGTTCCATCTTTTAGTTATTGTAAATAATTCTGCAATGAACATGGGTGGGCATATATTTGTTCTTGTTCTGGCTCTCACTTCTTTAGGATATATACCTAGTAAAGGAATGGCTGGGTCAAATGATATTTCTAATTCCAACTTTTTAAGGATTCACCATACTCCTTTCCACAGGATTGTATCATTTCACAGTCTCACCAGCAGTGTATGAGTTCCAATCTCTCCACATTCTTGCCTGCATTTGTTATTTTGTGTCTTGTTGAACTTTGCTACTAGTGCTGGGGCAAGATGGTATCTCATTGCTGTTTTGATTTGCATCTCTCTAATGGCTAATGATCATGAATATTTCTTCATGTGTTTATTGGCTGCCTGAATATCCTCTTTGGTGAAGTGTCTATTCATGTCTTTGCCCATTTCTTCATTGGATTATTTGTCTTTTTGTTATTAAGGTGTTGGAATTTGCTATAAATTCCAGAGATAAGTCCCTTGTCAGATATGTCATTGCCCAATATTTCTTCCCAATCTGTAGGTTCTCTTTTGACTCTGTTGGAGAAGTCTTTGGAAGAACATAAAAATTTAAATTTTAGAAGGTCCCATTCATCTAGTTTCTCTTCTGCTGTTTGTGCATTTTGTGTTATGTTTGAGAGTCTATTTATGCCATATATTAGTGGCCCTAAATTTGCCCCTAGTTTTTCCTTGAGGAGCTCTATAGCTTTAGGTTTCATATGTAAGTCTTTGATACATCTGTAGTCAGTTTTTGTGTATGGTGTGAGGTACAGATCTTTTTTCATTTTTTTCTGCAAATGAATATACATTTTGTCAGCACCATTTGTTAAACAATCAAAACTCCCCCATGTAATGGATTTTGGCCCTTTGTCAAAGATCAGCTGACCATAGGTCAATGGATCTATTTCTGGGTTCTCTATTCTATTACATTGGTCTATGTATCTCTCATTAAATCAAAACCAGGCAGTTTTGACTACTGTGGCAGTACAGTAGATTTTGAGATCT
>NW_006921637.1:5349442-5350838 GCF_000298275.1 Orycteropus afer afer | reverse complement strand
CCTTCCACGATGCTAAATCTCTCAATTAGTTCCAGTAGATTTTTGACTGAGTCTCTTGGGTTTTCTAGGTATAGGATCATATCATCAGCAAATAGGGATAATTTGACTTCTCTCTTACCAGTTTGGATGCCTTTGATTTCCCATTCTTGCTTTATTGCCCTGGCTAGGACTTCCAATATAATGTTGAATAGAGGTAGTGATGGAGGACATCTTTGACTGGTTCCTGTTTGCAAGAGGAGTGGTTTCAGTCTCTCTCCATTGAGAATAATGTTAGCTGTTGGTTTTGCATATATACCCTTTGTTATATTGAACAATGTCCCTTCTCTTCCTATTTTGCTGAGTTTTGTTCAGGAATGGATGTTGGATTTTATCAAATGCCTTTTCTGCATGGATTTATGTGTTCATCTGGTTCTTTTCCTTTGTTTTCTTCATGTGATGGATGATGTTGATTGTTTTTCTAATGTTGAATCATCCTTTCAGAACTGATATGAACCTCACTTGGTCATAATGAATTATTTTCTTGCTATGTTGTTGGAGTCTATTGCCTAGGATTTTATTGAAGATTTTTGCATCTATATTCATGATGGATATTGGTCTATAGTTTTCCTTTTAGTGATGTCTTTGTCTGGTTTTGATATCAAGGTTATGGTTGCTTCATAAAATGAATTTGGGAGGACTCCATCCTATTCTACATTTTGGAATACTTGGAGTAGGATTGGTGTTGGTTCTTCTCTGAAACTTTGGTAGAATTCTCTTGTGAAACCATCTGGGCCAGGACTTTTTATGTTGGTAAACTTTTTTATGACCTGTTCATTTTCTTCTTTTGTTAAGGGTCTGTTCAACTTTTCCACATCAGTCTGTGTTAGTTTAGGTAAGTAGAGTGTTTCTATTTCTTCCAGATTTTCAAATTTGTTGGAATACAGTTCTTCATAATATCCTGATGTTATCCTTTTTATTTCAGTTGATTCTGTTGTGATGTTGCCCATTTTGTTTCTTATTCATGTTATTTGTATTCTTTCCCTCTTTTCCTCTGTAAATTTGCCAGTGGTTTGTCAATTTTATTAATCTTTTAAAAAACCAAATTCTTGTCTTGTTGAGCTTTTCTATTGTCTTTCTATTTTTGGTTTCATTGAATTCTGCTCAAATCATTATTATTTCCTTTCTTCTGGTGACTGTAGGCTTTCTTGCTGTTCTTTTGCTAATTATTGGAGATTTTGGTTTAAAGTGTTTATTTAGGCTCTTCTTTTTGGACATGTGCATTTATTGCTATAAATCGATCACTGCTTTTGCTGTGTCCCAAAGATTTTGGTATGTTGTGTTTTCATTCTCATTTGATTCAAGGAGTTTTTGAATTTCAGTTTTTATTACTTCTCTTACCCAGTCTGTCTTAAGGAGG
>NW_006921637.1:5333768-5349237 GCF_000298275.1 Orycteropus afer afer | reverse complement strand
TTGAGTGAAGTGCTCTGTAGATGTCTATAAGGTCAAGTTGGTGGATTGTATTGTTTAGCTCTTCTGAATCTTTTTTGAGTTTTTTTCCAGTTGCTCTATCTTTCATTGAAATTGGTGTATCAAAATCTCCTACTATGAGTGTAGGAGCTCTGGTAGCATAGTGCCTAAGGCACTTGATTGCTAACCAGAAGACTGGTGGTTCAAATTCACCAGCCACTCCTTGGAAAGAAGGTTGGGCAATCGACTTCCATACTGATACCACCTTGGAAACCCAAGGAGGGCACATAACAACAATAACTATGACTGTGGAGTCATCTATTTGTGCTTTCAATTCTGTTAAAATATGATTTATGTATTTTGGGGCTCTTCGATTGTGTCTATAGATACTTCTTATGGTTATATCTTCTTGTTCAATTGATGTTTTAATCATTATATAATGTCTTTCCTTGTCTCTTATAGTGGTTTTCTCTTAAAGTCAATTTTATCAGAAATTAATATTGCCACTTCTGTTCTTTCCTGGTTGCCATTTGCTTGATAAATCTCTTTCCAACCATTGATTTTTAGTCTATTTCTGTCTTTCTCTTTAAGGTGTGTCTCTTGTAGAGCATATTGATGGGTTATGTGTTCTTATCTAGTCTGCAACTCTCCATCTCTCATGTGGTGCATTTAATCCATTGATATTCACTGTAATTATAAACAAGTATTATCAATTCTACTCCTTTGCCCTTCCAATGTGTTATCTGTTTCTGAATATTTTAGATATGCTATCATTTTGTTATGTGTTTTTCCATGGTGTTCCTGGTTTCTTTGTTCCATATAATCTGTGCTGAGCTCATTTTGTTTATGAATCATGTTATCATTTCTTTTGTTGCTATTGTTTTAGTATTTGCTAAATATTTGTGCTTGTCCTCTTTTGTATTGTGTTGTGAAAGTTTATCATTTTTCTTTGAGGTTACTCTGTGATTAACCACTCCTTGGAAGGAAGGTTGGGCAATCCTACTTCTGTAGTGATACTGCCTCGGAAACCCAAGGAGGGGTCGCTATGAGTCAGGGCTGACTCGACGGCAAATAACAACGACAATAACAACTCTGTGATTTATAATTTTCTCCCTGAGTTTAGAAAAGTACATCCTGTGTTACATCTCTCTTGATTTCCTCACCATTTAGAAGTTCTATAACTACACAGTATTTTCCCTCTCTTTGGTTTGTAGTTGTTCTTATTTGCCAATTGATGTCTCTGGTTCCCTGTTTAGAATCTTGTAAGCTTATTTTACTTTGGATACTTCCAAAGCTTTATTGGTTTCTGGGTTATATCATCTTGTGCATTAATGATCGGTTGTTATTTGCCACTATTGGTTCTCTGTTCAAAGGACTCTCTTTATTATCTCATGTAAGGTTGGTCTGGTTTTAACCAACTCCCTTAATTTTTGCTTATTTGGAAATCTCCTAATTTCACCATCATATTTGAGGGACAATTTTGCTGGGTATATAATTCTTGGTTGGAAATTTTTCTCTTTCAGGATTTTATATATACCATCCCATTGGCTTCTCACTTGCATGGTTTCTGCTGAGAAATCAGAGCTTATTCTTATTAGTTGTCTTTTGTAGGTATCTCTTCATTTTTCCTGTCCTGGTTTCAGGATTCTTTCTCTGTCTTTGACTTTGATGAGTTTGATGATATGTCTTGGTGCTTTTTTTGGGGGGGGTCTATCCTTTTTTGGGTTTGTTGGACTTCCTGAATAGATATATTCTCATCTTTCATCATATCAGGGAAGTTCTCTTCCAAGAGATCTTGGACAATTTTCTCAGTGTTTTTCTTTTCCTGTTCTGGAATTCCAATTACACATATGTTATTCCTTTTGCTGTTATCCCACATGAACCTTAAGCTTTCTTCACTTTGTTTTGATCTTTTTTCTGATTGATCCCTTTCCAAAAAGTATTAAGGTATTTTTCTTCAATCTCATTAATCCTGACTTCCATTGATTCAATTCTACTCCTTTGCCCTTCCAATGTGTTATCCATTTCTGAATATTTTAGTATTAATCTTCTGGATTTCTGTCTGTAGGTTTGGAATCATTTCTAATTTTAAATTTATTTTGTCATTTTGTTCTTGTATTTTCTTCCAAAATTAATCTAGGATTTTATCTGTGTTTTCCTTAATTTGTCAGTGTTTTCCTTGATCTGTCTTTCAATCTTTGATGATACCTAAGTATAATTCTTTTGAATTTCTTATCAGGGATTTTCTTTGCTGCATCTTCTTTGGGATGTGTTCTGGGTCTGTATCCTTCTCCCTTATTCCTATTGCTTTATCTTGCTTCTTTGTGTGAACAGTGATTGTCTGTTGTCTCTGAGAAATTGTGACATTATTGTATTTAGATCTCTGCTAACTGTTTGTGAAAAGCAGTTAGGGTGAGTCAGGCTTTTCTTTATGGTAATTTATTGTTGGCCAGTTGGTGGAGAAAGAAATGTTGACTCTCATTCAGTAAGTGGAGCTGCAGGAGGTTCAGGTGTGGTTGTGTTGTATGGGCACAGCTGCTGTTTCCCACTCAGTTAAACAAACAAACAAACAAACAAACAAAAAACGATTGAACAACCATCAAAAAGTAAAAGCAAGTGGACAAAAAACACACTGCATAGACACACAGAAACAATCACCAATAAATAAATAAATAAATAAACAAATAAGAAAGGAAAAGAAAGAAAAAATAACCCGCAATATCTGGGGAGGGGAAAAATAAAAGAAAAGCAGTAGAGTAGAAGAACAATGAGGAAAAAAATGGGAAAAATGAAAAAAAGAAAAAGAAGGAATGGGGTTAAACATGAGAAAGAAAAAACTAGGAATCAGGAACAAGGAAGAGAGGAAAAGCTGAAAAGCAGAACTTGGGAAGGGAAGAATAAAGAATCATATTAAAAGGATGAGAAAAAAATAATAATAGTAATAATTCTAATACAGACAAAAACAAACAAATGGGGGGGGGGAGGAAAAGAAAATCTGGGCAGGGTGGGTCAGAGACCCAGGTTCTGTCTAAGCACACAGAGTGGGATGGAATTCCTGCCAACCTGGAAGGTGAGTGGGAGTGAGGGATGGACGAACCCCCATTCACCAAGAGGGCATGAGGTCTAAGAGTAACAAAAGGAATATTGCAACTTTCCTGTCGTTCACTATGGGAATGTTCTTGCAGTTCCTGGCGAGTGGAGCCTAGTCTCAGGTCCTGGAACCTGAGAGAATGCTGTCATTTTAAATATCCAAAATGGTCAAATCACTTGTAAACATTCAAAATGGCTGCACCCTCTGAACAGGCAAAGGTCCACAGCTCAGCCCGTCTCTGTCTTCGCTGCTTTCTCTTTTATTCTCCAGCTGCCAATGCAGTCCTCTACACAGCCTCTGGCCAGGAGGGCTGAAGTTTAGGTTAATACTTAGGTCCTTACACCCCTTGGCAATATCCAAGCAGTCTGTGCCATCAGGGTCACTGACAAATGGCAGTTCTATATGTCTTCTTTTGCTGTGTTTTCACGCAGGTTCTTCTAACTAATTGGGCTTTAGTCCACTTCTGTATCCTTCCTTTCAAAGCTCAGGGCTCCAGAATTATCTTCTGTATCTGTGTTAATTGGTTCCCCTTTTCTTTGTTGCAGAGCGTCTGTGTAGTTTGTCTTCTTAATCCATCAGCTTACCAGAATTCTCCCTATTTCTTGATGACATCATTTGAACTACACTTTTTTCAGTTTTCATAAAGTCCAACTTATCTATTTTTTTTTCTTTTATTACTTGTATTTTTGGTTACTTGTGTTTTTGCCTAATATAAGTGCATGAAGATTTGCTACTATGTTTTCTCCTAAAAGTTCATAGTTTTAACTCTTACACATAGATCTATGATATATTTTTATATAATTTTTGTGTGTGATGTGATAAGTCTAATTTCATTCTTTTGCTTGTGGATATGCAGTTATTTCAGGATCATTTGTTTTAAAGACTCTTCTTTCCCCAATTGACTTGTTTTTGGACTTTTGCCAAAAATCAATTAACTATAAATTAAAGGTTTATTTCTGGACTATGTGCTAGGGGAAACAAGACCAATTGGTGTAGAGACAGAAACAGTAAAACAGATGTAAAAAGAATGTCAATTCATAGTATCTATAATCCTTTCAATGTTACCGTAATCAATAAGCACTAACACACACATACATATATTTCAGTTATTTATTCTTGGGATTTCTAAAATATTTCATGCCTATATAATATGGTTTCTTCACAACAAATTCAGTGAAACAAGAAATTATCAATTATCACTATGTAACAGGCAGCATACAGGGTCATTAGTAAGACAAGATAGAGAATGTAGCTATAGTGGCAGATGACTTTAATTCAATGAAGTAAGTGCTTGAAATTCATTATTAGACTCAGAAATCTTTAAGGGACAATAAGATAAAGATGGGTGTGTTTCTCCCACACAGAAACACAAACCTACATGAAGAAGTGTCCTTGTCTTTTGCCCTTCTCCTTTTCTTGTTTCTGCTTTTAAATTGAATTCAATCTCTAAAGTTGTAGCAGTTGTACTTTTTTTTTTTTAGCATGGTATTAATGAAGATTTTCAAATATGCAACCAATTTGGAAGAATTTACTATGTATCACCTAGATTCTACAAGTAAAACAAGTTGTTTCAAACATTTTAGTGCAGTTTTCAGCTTTAAGAACTTCAGAAGCATAAATATTACAAGCTTATGAAAACATCATTTAATGTTTATTTATATTTACTTAGTTTTGTAAATTTTGACCATGAATATTCTAATTATATTTTTTGTTTGTCATGTTTAAAAGGATTGAAAGAAATCATTTAAAGTTAGTCCAATTCCCAAAACTGAAAAAATCTAAAAAATTTCAGTAATTAATCATTGACATGATTTAAAAAAATCTGTAGTACATGTACTTCTGAAATTATCAAAGTAAAAAACTGCGGTAACATCCTTGACATCTTTTGCATTTACTTTATTACTTATATATCCATTATCTGTCTCTCTATTTATTCACTGATAAATTTTATTTTCTAATACTTTTCGAAGTAAGCTATAGACATCAGTATACTTCACCTGTCAACTTTGCAGAATACGTATAGGTAATGAGAGCTTACTGTTTGATTATATATATTTAAAAGCAATTTTTTTTAATACAATGACATTCAAAACTTGTGTTTCATCCTAAACTTTCATAGATGCATGTGCCTGTTTAACCAAAACTCCATCAGAAAATACAACATTACCATTATCTTAGAAAGTTACCTTGTGCCTTTCTCAGTGAATTCCTTCCCCCGCCTCCCCAGAGGCAATTATCACCTAACAAAAACAACAACAACTATAGTTTGGCTAGTCTAGAACTTCATTTAAATGGGATTATATAGTATATAACTTTTTGAGTATTTATTCTTTCACTCAGATAACATTTTTGATATTCATCTATGTTGTTGCATGTATCACAAACATTGACTTAGATTTGTTGTTATTATTGTTATGTACTGTTGACTTGGCTCTGACTCGTAGGGACTCTATGTACAACAGAACAAAACACTGCCTGGTCCTGAACCACCCTGACAATCATCCTATATTTAAGTCATTGTTGTTGCTACTGTGTCAATCCATCTCATTGAGGGTCTTCCTCTTTGTCACTGATCCTAACTTTACCAAGCATGATATTCTTCTCCAGAGACTGGCCCCTTTTGATAACATAACCAATATAAATGAGATGAAATCTTGCCATCCTTGTTTCTAAGGAGGATTCTGGCAGGACTTCTTCCAAGACACATTTGTTCTTTCTTCTGAAAGTCCACGGTAAATTCAATATACTTTGCTAACACCATAATGCAAAAGCATCAATTCTTCTTCAGTCTTCTTTATTCACTGTCCAGCTTTTGGATATATATGAAAAAAACCCAAACTCACTGCCATCAAGTCGGATCCAACTCATAGCGAACCCCCCCCCCCCGAGTTTCCAAGGTGGTATCACTGCGGAAGTAGATTGCCCAACCTTCCTTTCAAGGAGTGGCTAGTGGGTTTGAACTGCCAGCCTTCTGGCTAGCAGTCAAATGAAGCAACTGAAAATACCCTGGCTTGGGTCAGGTGTACATTAGTCTTCTAAGTGTCATCTTTATTCTTTACCACTTTGAAGAGGTCTTTGGTGAGATTTTTCCAATGCAATACATCATTTGATTTTTTGAATGTTATTTCCATGAGTACTGATTGAGAATCCAAGGAAAATGAAATCCTTGACATCTTCAATCTTTTCTCCCTTTATCGTAATCTTGCTTATTGGTCCAGTTATGAAGATTTTTATTTTTTTTTATGTTGAAATATAATCCATTCTGAAAGATGTATTCTTTGATCTTTATTGTAAGTGCTGCAAGTTCTTTATGCTTTTAATAAGCAAGGTTGTGAAAGAAAACAGTGAGTACAGAGATGATCTGAACTGTGACTGTCAGCTACTCTGACGAGACCAACAGACTGAATATTTCCAAGTGATGTTAGGAACAGAGAATTGACCTAAAGATCAGTCCCAATCACCAAGAGTTGCAGGGACAACTGCTCTGGTGGCCTATGACTAGGAAGGGAAACAGCAAGGAGGGAGACAACCTAAGCTGTGGACTTTCTGCTGTCCAGAGAGCACAGCCATTTTGATTGTTTACACATGGCAGCCATTTTAGATATTTAAGGTGACCAAGGGTGCAGCCATTTTGAATGTCTACAAGTGGCAGCCATTTTGGATTTTAAAGTGATAGCATTCTCATTTGGATTCCAGGGACCTAAGAACAGGCTCTGTTTGCCAGGGTCGGCAAGGACATACTAGAGGCTGACTAAAGAAAGGAGACAGGTGGTGAGTGTATAAGTGCTGTCAACTAGTGAATAGAGGAGCACAGAACAGTACCCTGCCTGTACAGATAACATACTAACCACAGGGTATCCTCAAAGAAAAATGATAAACCTCACATCAAAATAAAAAAGAGGACCAGCATAAATATTAAAAAAAAAAAAAACAACAATAGCAATGAAGGAAGTGATAATATTACTCATAAACAAAATGAACTCAGCATAGAAAATTATATGGATCATAGAAATCGGCACAATGAAAAAGCACATGACAAAAATGACAGCAACAAATTCATATATGCTGATAATTACATATCTGGCAAGGGACTTATCTCTAAGATTGCAAGAGACTTATCTCTAAGATTTATACTAAATTCCAGCTCCAAAACACCAAAGGAATTAACAATCCAATTGAAAAATGAGCAGACGACATGTATAGACACTTCACCAAGGAGGATATTCAGGTGGTCAGCTAATACATGAAAAGATGCTCACAATCATTGGCCATCAGAGAGATGTAAATCAAAACGACAATGAGATATACCATCTTACCCCAGCACTGATGGCAAGGTTCAATGAGACAGAAAATAACAAATGCTGGTGGGGATGTGGAGAGATTGAGACTCTCATACACTGCTTGAGTAACTGTGAAGTGATACAACCACTATGGAAAGCACTATGGTGATTCCTTAGAAAGTTGGATTGGAGATACCATTTGACCCAGCAATCCCATTACTAGATATATATCCCAGAGAGGTAAGAGCCAGTATAGGAACAGATATATACATGAACGCTCATGTTCATCACAGCACTATTTGTAATAGCAAAAAGATGGTAACAACCTATGTGCCCACCAGTGGAAGAGTGGATGACCAAACTATAGTATAACCATGTACTGGAATGCTATGCAGCACTAAAGAATTATGTTGTTGTTGTTGTTGTTATGTGTCGTCGAGTTGGCCCTGACTCATAGTGACCTCTCCTTGGGTTTCCGAGGCAGTATCACTACGGAAGTAGGATTGCCCAACCTTCCTTCCGAGGAGTGGCTGGTGGGTTTGAACCGCCAGCCTTCTGGTTAGCAGTCAAGTGCTTTAGCCACTATGCTACCAGAGCTCCTAAGAATTATGTAGAGTCTTCAAAACACCACATAACACGGATGAACTTGGAGGATATTATGCTGAGTGAAATAAGTCAATCATAGGACAAATATAGTATTAGTTTGTTGAGCAGAGTCAAGGAAATGTTTATATATGGAGGGAAACTTTCTTTGTTGGTTGCCAGGGGTGGAAGGGGAGGGAAGGGAACACTGCAAAAAAAAAAAAAAAAAAAAAATTGCATTGACCCATGTCACTTTAGTTTTGTGTATTTCACTGCATATAAATTATATTTCAATAAATGCATTAAAAAATAAGCAAGATTGTGTCTTCTGCATATCACAGGTTGTTAATGAGCTTTTCTCCAATCTGATGCCACATTCTTCTTCATATAGTCTATCTTAGATTATTTATTCAATATACAGATTGAATAGGTACAGTGAAAGAATACAATCCTGATATAAATCTTTTCTGAACTTAAACCATGCGCTATCCCCTTGTTCTATTTGAACCACTGCCTCTTTATCTATGTATGGATTCCTCATGAGCACAATTAAGTGTTCTGGAATTTTCATTATTTGCAATGTTAACCATAATTCATTATAATCCACACAGTCAAAAGCCTTGAATAGTCAGCAAAACACGGGTACACATATTTTGGGTATTCTCTGCTTTCAACCAAGATTCATCTGATGTCAGAAATGATATTCCTCACATTTCATGTCCTCTTTTGAATCTGGCTTCAATTTCTGGCAGTTCCTGTCTGTGTACTGCTGCAATCATTTTTTATTTTATTTTATTTTGATTTGGGTGAAAGTTTACAGGGCAAATTTGCTTTCCATCCAGCAGTTCACATACACTTTGTCTCTTGACATTGAATACAATTTACCACAATGTAATAGCTCCCCTCCAACTTCCTGCCCATAGTTACCTCTTTCCTGTGTCCTTCCCTCCATGCACTCCTGCTCCCTGAACCGCCTCCCTGTATGTACACAGCCCTTCTATTCTCCCATGATTTTTCTCCCCAAGGAGTGTATCTACCTAGTGTAAATGTTTGCTGCAATAATTTTTGAATTACCTTCCACAAAATTTTACTTACATGTGGTGTTAAAGATATTGTTAGATAATTTCTGCATTTTCTTGCATCACCTTTCTTTGGAATGGCTACAAATATGGATTTCTTCAAGTCAGTTGGCCAGGTAGCTGTCTTCTAATTTTCTTGGCATAGATGAGCAAGTACCTCCAGCACTACATCCATATGTTGAAACATTTCAATTGGTATTCCATCAATTCCTGGAGCTTTGTTTTTCATCAATGACTTCAGCTCAGCTTGAACTTCAATACCATTAGTTCTTGATCAATGTTACCTCCTGAAATGGTTGAGTGTCAACCAAATCTTTTTGGTAGAGTGACTCTTTGTATTCTTTCCATCTTCTTTTGATGTTTCCTGTATCATTCAATATTTTACTTATAGAATCCTTTCATAGTGCAAATTAAGGCTCATTTTTCTCTTTTTTTTTCAGCTTGAGAAATGTTGAATGAGTTCTTCTATTTTGGGTTTCTAACTCAAGGTCTTTGCACATTTCTTTGTAATAATTGACTTTGTCTTTTTGAGCCACGCTTTGAAATCTTCTGTTTGGCTCTTTTACTTCATCATTTCATCCACTCATTTTTGGTACTCTATGTTGTAGAGCAAGTTCCAGAGTCTCTTCTGATGTCCATTTTGGTCTTGTTTTCTTGCTTTTTTAATGATCTTTTTCTTCCTTGATATCATTCCCAAACTTATCTGGTCTTTACTCATTAGTGTTCAGTGCATCAGATTTACCCTGGAGATAGTTTCTACATTCAGGTGGGATATACTCAAGGTCATATTTCAGTTTTTATGGATTTGTTTTAATTCTCTTCAGCTTCAACTTACATTTGCATACAAGCGATTGGTTTGTCCTTCAGTTGGCCTCTGGGCTTGTTCTAATGCTATTGAGCTTCTCAATTGTCTTTTTCCATAGGTGTAGTCGATTTGATTTCTGTGTATTTCATTTGGCCAAGTCCATATGTATAGTCACTATTTATGTTTTTGATAAAAGATATTTGCAATGAATAAGTAGGTGGTCTTGAAAATTCTATCATGCAATTTCTGACGTCTTTTCTATCATCCAGGTCATATTTTCCAAATACCTACCTTTCTTCTTTGTTTCCAACTTTCACATTCCAACAAACAATAATTATCATTTCATCTTGATTATATGTTTGGTTGATTCCAGACTGAAGACTTTGGTAGAAATCTTCAATTTCTTCATCTTTGACTTAGCAGTTGGTATATAAATAAATAAATAATAGTTATATTAACTGGTCTTCCTCATATGTGTATGGATATCATTCTACCACTGACAGCATTTTACTTCAAGACAGATCTTAAAATGTTCTTTTTGATGATGAATGTGACAATGTTCCTCTTCAATTTGTCTTTTTTTGTTTTTGTTTTTGGCTTAATAGATCATATGCTTTTCTGATTCAAAATGGCAGTACAAGTCCATTTTAGTTCCCTAATTACCACTTCCCATTTTCCTAGATTCATACCTTATGTATTCCGTGTTCCAATTATTAATGTATGTTTACAGTTGTTCTTATTTTGAATTGGGCCACATCAGCATATGAAGGTTTTGACAGCTTTACTCCATCCACATCATTAAGATCAAGTCTACTTTGAACATGTACCTCTTCTTTAGTCATATTTGAGTCCCTTCCAATCTGAGAGTCTTATTGGCTGCCACAATAGCAGACAATGTTCAGCTGCTATTCCTAAAGTTTTCACAGGCTAATTTTTTGAGAAGTAGACCACTATGTCCTTGTTCCTTGTCTTTATAGTCTGGAAGCTCTGCTGAAACCCATCAGGCATGGATGACACTACTGGATTTGAAAGAATGGTGGCATAGCTTCCAGCATCACAGCAATACACAAGCCATTACAGCATGATAAACTGACAGATGAGTGGTGGTGACTTAGATTTACTACCTCCTAAACTTGTCATGTATGATTTAGACTTGTCAATTTGATCTCATATAGATAATTCTTTAAATGAAAGCAATTCTCAAGGTGAACATTCTTCACCTTGTTCTATTCTCCTTATTCTATTCAAACAACAGCCTCTGCATCCATGTCCAGGCTCCTCATGAGTACAAGTAAGTGCTCTGGAATTTTCATTCTTTGCAATGTTACCCATAGTTTGTTATGAGCCACAGAGTCAAACGTTTTTGCATAGTCAATAAAACATAAGTAAACATCTTTCTGGTATTCTTTGCTTTTGGCTATGGTCCATCTGACATCAGCAATGATATCCCTCATTCCATGTCATCTTTTGAATCCAGCTTGCATTTTTGGGAGTTCCCTGCCAATATACTGTTGCAACCATTTTTTAATTATTTTCAGCAAGATTTTACTTGTGTGTGGTATTGATGATATTGTTTGATATTTTCTACATTCTGTTGGATCACCTTTCTATTCTCTGTTGTTGTTATGTGCCATCGAGTCAGACCTGACTCATAGCAACACCTCCTTGGGTTTCTGAGGCAGTATCACTACGGAAGTAGATTGCCCAACCTTCCTTCTGAGGAGTGGCTGATGGGTTAAAACTGCCAGCCTTCTGGTTAGCAGTCAAGTGCCTTAGGCATTATGCTACCAGAGCTCCCTTTTATTCCATAGGAAGTAGCAAATTTATGTATATGGTGATGGAAAATTGGCATCAGTTAAAGAAAGTGGTTATACAACTTGACTAACATAATTGATATCACTAAATTATAAACTAGAAAAAGGGGAAATGTTAAATGTTGTGTTATATACAATTCAATTGCATATAACCCCCCATAAGAGGCTGCAGTTGCTGATACTACTTTGGTACAATCAAACACATCATGAAGTCAGTTCCCTTAGTTTGAAGGTCATGGCTTCCTAGGACTGTCCAGTCAATGGGCCCAATTTTATTGTTGTTGTTCTTTTTACAGTTTTTATTGTAGTTTGGGTGAAGTTTACTGAGACAATTCATTGTCCATACAACAGTTTATAAACATTTTTTTTTTTTTTTTAATGACATCTGCTGGTGTAGTACCTAAGGCATTTGACAGATAACCAGAAAGCTGGTGGACTAAACTCACCAGCCACTCCTCAGAAAGAAACTTGGACAATCTACTTCTGTAGAGACACTGCCTTGAAAATCCAAGGAGGGGTCACTATAAGTTGGATCCTGATCCATGGCAGTGACTTAGGTTTTTTTTTTTTAAACTCTTGGTAAAAAGGTGAAATCTTAGTGGACAGCTAAGATAATTGATGTTGATCTGTTGTTGCTGTTGTTGTTGTTATGTGTCGTTGAGTCGGCCCCCGACTCATATGACCCCTCCTTGGGTTTCCAAGGCAATATCACTATGGAGGTAGATTGTCCAACTTTCCTTCTGAGGAGTGGCTGGCAGGTTTGAACCACCAAGCTTCTGGTTAGCAGTCAAGTGCCTTAGGCACTATGCTACCATCTAGGGACTATTAAACTTTATGAGCATTTTTCATCTTTACAATGAGATAGAAGAAAGAATTCTTGACTTGTGATTACTATAAAGACATTTTTCTTTATGTCTAGAAGTTTGGTTGGTGAAACTATAATTTTTCCAAATTTTCTTTCAGCCCAGCATTTGAGGCCCTCCACAATGTACCTCACTGAAACTTTATTTGCCTTTGAACCTGCTCATGAAAATATTTCAGCCAACTGAGTGTCTCCACTTATTTCCCATATGCCCTACCATCAAGTGTGATACCCTAACTCTCCAAATTCATATCTATCTCTCTTACCAGACTATAAGGCTAGGGAATATATAACTTCTACTCTGAAATACCTAGCAGAGCACAGAGTTTATAATATATGCATAGTAAATATCTCAAATACAAGAAAGAACAAGTCAATGAGAGTATCTGTAACTCTATTCATTGTCATTTTAATATATGTGTGTCTGTATAATTTTTTTTTTAATTAAAGGAGATTAATTCTAGGCTATTCACTCACACATCATTTTTATTTTAGGTTAGACATTGATTGGATAGTTCCATTAACTAAATTCTTTTCACAATGCTACATGTGATAAAAGGGGACTACCATTTAGCTGGCTAAAGACAATTTTTTGTTGTTGTTGTTTGATGATAATACAAAAGGAAATACTTTATCAAAATATTCTCAAGATACAACTTTATATATATATATATATATATATATATATCATGCAGAAAAGCATCAAATCAATGACTGAAAGTTCCACCTTAAAAAGCTAGAAATAAAAGAACATGATTAAACCCAAAGTATGTACAAGGAAGGATACTGTTATTGCTGTTAGGTGCTGTCAAGTCGTCTCTGACTCATAGCGACCCTGTGCACAGCAGAACAAAACACTGCCTGGCCTTGTGCCAGCCTCATGATCCTTGCTATACCTGAGCCCATCATTGCAGCCACTGTGTCTATCCATCTCATTGAGGGCCTTCCCCTTGTTCGTTGACTCTCCACTTTACCAAGCATGATATCCTTTTCCAAGGAATGGTTCCTTTTGACAACATGACCAAAATAGGTGAGACAAAGTCTGGCTATTCTTGCTTCCAAGGAGCATTCCAGCTGCACTTCTTCCAAGACAGATTTGTCAGTCCTTTCAGCAGACCATGGTACTCTTAGCATTCTTCTCCAACACCACAACTCAAAAGCATCGACTCTTGTTTCATCTTCCTTGTTCATTGTCCAGCTTTCACATGCATAAGAGGTGATTGAAAATACCATAGCTTGGATTAGGTGCACCTTAGTCTTCAAGGAGACATTTTTGATCTTCAGCAAAAGAAAGAAATCTTTTGCAGCAGATTTGCCCAATGCAATACATCATCTGATGTCTTGACTGCTGCTTCCATTGATGTTGATTGTAGAAACAAGTAATATGAAATTCTTGACAACTTCAATCTTTTCTCCATCCACCATGAAGCTGTTTATTGGACCAATTGTGAGGATTTTTGTTTTCTTTATTTTGAGGTGTAATGCATATTGCAGAGTGTAGTCTTTAATCTTCATCAGTAGGTGCTTCAAGTGATCCTCACTTTCAGCTAGCAAATTTGTGTCATCTGCATGTCGAAGGTTGCTAATGAGTCTTCCTCCAATCTGGACGCCATGTTCTTCTTCATATAATCCAGCTTCTTGGATTATTTGCTCAGCACACAAATTGAATAAGTATGGTGAAAGGATACAACCTTCACACACTTCCTTCTTGATTTTGAGCCATGCAGTATCCCCTTGTTCTGTTTGAATGACAGCCTCCTGATCTATGATCCTCATGAGTACAATCAAGTGTTCTGGAATTCCAATTCTTCTCAAAGTTATCCATAATTTATTATGATCCACACAATTGAATGCTTTTTCATAGTCAATAAAACATAACTAAACATCTTTCTGGTATGTATTCTTTGCTTTCAGCCAAGATCCATCTGACATCAGCAATGATATTGTTCATTCCACATCCTCTTTTGAATCCAGCTTGCATTTTTGGAAGCTCTCTATCAATATACTGCTGCAACCATTTTTGAATTATCTTCAGTAAGATTTTACTTGTGTGTGATATTAATGATATTGTTCGATAGTTTACATATTCTCTGAGATCTTCTTTCTTTGGAATGAGTACAAATATGGATCTCTTCAAGTCAGCTGGCCAGGTAGCTATTTTCCAGATCTCTTGGAATAACTGAGTGAGTGCCTCCAGCCATCAACTATTCATATGCATGTTGAAGTTGAAGTTGAAGATAATTAAAACAAGTCCCCAATAGCCAAAACATTACCTTGCTTAATTCTGTTCTGGTTGCCTAGTGCCACTCTGACAGAAATATACCACAAATGGGATGGCTTGAACAAAAAGGAGTTTATTCTCTTACAGTTTGGAGGCTTTAAGTCTGAGTTCAAAGTGCCAGGCTCTAGGGGCTGGGTGAAAGCCCCTCAGCCTTGGGCCTCAGCTCAGCCTCCAGGTCCCAGCCCCCTAAAGCTAGAGGCATTTCTTCACTCAGACAGCTGCAGGCTGCTGAGGCTGCCAAGCCCAAGGTTGACAAATAAAAAGGCACAGTCCCAATATTACCAAATCACATGGCAGGCCACTAATTCAAGTCCATTGTAAGGCCCCAGGTCGGCAGAGCATGGCAGGCTGCTGATAATGACACAGTTACATACAGGGTTCAAGGTGTAATAAGTTAGAGACCATTCCCAAAGCTGCTTCTTATATATGGGAAGCAGGCCACATACCCAAAGCAGCTACTCGGCTGCTTGTGGTAGATTCCACCATCAAGTTTATTGTCAGTCTCATCATGGGAAATAACTCCCACCAGCTGCCAAGCCACTCACCTAGGCTCAGCCAAGTTGACACAAAAACATAACTATCACAATATCTCTCCTGAATTTAGAGACCATTTAAAGAATAAATTTGAGGCAAGATGGCAGACTAGGCAGACGGACTGCACAGACCCTCTTCAACAAA
>NW_006921637.1:5332284-5333122 GCF_000298275.1 Orycteropus afer afer | reverse complement strand
ACCTTCTGGGCCCACAGGAACTCCATCACAGTCTGTGTGCTCAGACAGAGCCTGGGTGCCCTACCCAGTCCTCCACCAATTTTTTCTTTTTCACTGTCTTTTTCCCGGGGATTAGTTTGCTTGTATTTGTCTGTTTCAAACCAACTAATATTATTAATACTTTTGTAATTTTAATTATTATTCTTAATCTTCCCTTACCAGGTCTTAGTTTTCAGCATTTTTTTTCTTTTCCCTGTGCCTGGTTGAAATTTTGCCCCCACCCAATTTAAGGTTTTTTTTTTCCCCCTTTCCCACCCCTTTTTTTTCTCACAACTAACCCCATTCCTTGTTTTTCATTTTGCATTCTTCTTGTTTTTTCTTCATTTATTATTCTCCTTCCCTACTTTTTTTTTTCTTCTTAGTGCCCTATCCCCAGATACTGCAGGTATGCTTGTTTTTTCTTCTTTTTTTCCCTTTTCTCTTTTACTGGTTACAGTTCCTGTATGATTACATGGGGTGTTTTTCGTCCACAGGCTTTTAGTTTTTTGATGGTTATTCAATTGTAATTTGTATCTAACTGAGTGCAAGACAACAACAATCCACATAAGACATAACTACACCCACACCTCCTCCGACTTCACTTACTGAGCGAGAGTCACTTCCTCCTTCTCCACTACTGGGCCAATTTTAAAAAACCACCAAGAAGAGCCTGAACCACCCTTGGCTGCTCTTCACAAACACTTAACAGAGATCTAAATACAATGACGTCATGATGCCTCGGAAGCAACAGCCCATCGCAGTCCACACAAAGAAGCAGGATAAAGTGGTAGAAACAAGGGAGCAGGATAGAGACCCAGAA
>NW_006921637.1:5313544-5324503 GCF_000298275.1 Orycteropus afer afer | reverse complement strand
AAAAAAAAAAAAAAAGACTTAAGACAAGATTATAGAAGAAAAGCGAGTAGATATATTCTATTTCAACCTCAATAAATGCCTATATTGTTTGCCTATTTACATTTTAAGTCAATCAATAAAGAACCATGTCTCATTTTACTTGTATTCAAAATCTTGCACTGTGTTGCAGATAGTTACCCCTGGACTCTGGCTACTGAGCCACTGCAGGGAAACTACAATCTTCCTAAAACATGGGTTCTTATTTTCATTATTAATACTAAAAATTTATATTATAATTTCTATAGGTTTACCCATTGGAAGGAAAATTATAAGGATATATTAAGGCAATGTTCCTATTTTTACAAGAGGAATTATTTTCTAATTTCCTGGGTAGGCAAGGTTACTTAGATAAAGTTAAGTACTGAAAACTAAAAAAAAAAAAAGAATAAATTTGATGCACTGAACACCAGTGACCAAAAACCAGAGGAATTGTGGGATGATATCAAGAACGTCATCCATGAAGAAAGCAAGAAGTCATTAAAAAGACAAGAAAAGAAGAACAGACCATGATGGATGTCAGAAGAGACTCTGGAACTTGCCCTTGAGTGGAAAGTAGCTATAGCAAATGGAAGAAATGACAAGATAAAAGAGCTGAACAGAAGATTTCAAAGAGCAGCTCGAGCAAACAAAGAAAATTACTATAATGAAATATGCAAAGACCTGGAGTTACCAAACCAAAAAGGGAAGAACAAGCTAGACATTTCTCAAGCTGAAAGAACTGAGTAAAAATTTAAGCATCTAGTTGCAATATTGAAAGTTTCTATGGGCAAAACACTGGATGATAATAACTTCCAGAAAGATGGTGGAATAGGGAGAAAGACTGAACAGACCCTCTTCAACAAAGAAAAGGGGAACCAATTAACACAGACATAGAAAATAAACCTGGACCCCTGACCCTGAAGGGAAGGATATAGAAGTGGACTAAACCCCAACTAGCAGAAGAATTTGCATGAAAATAACAAAAAAAAAGGAGACATACAGAGCTGCAGTCTGGCAGTGACCCTGAGCAATCCTGATGACATGGCACAGACAGCTTCAAGAGTGATGAGTGGTGGTAAGGACCTAAGAATTAACCTAAAAATCAGCCCTCCTAGACAGGGACTGCACGGAGGACTGCTCTGGTGGATGGGGAAGAAAACACGAAGCACCAGCGAAGAGAAAGGCAGGCTGAGCTGTGGACTTTTGCCTGTCTGGAGGATGCTGCCATTTTGAATGTTTACAAGATGGTTGACCATTTTGGATATTTAAAGAGACAGCGCTCTCCAAGATTCCAGGGCCTTAAGAACAGGTTCTGCTTGCCAGTAACCCCAAGGACACTCCAGACCTGGATGACTGGAAAAAATTTTTTATGGTAATTCAGTTGTAATTTTTGTCTAATTGAGTGGAAGACAGCAACAGTCCCCATAAGACACAACTATACCCACACCTCCTTCAACTTCACTTACTGACTGAGAGCCACCACCTCCTTCTCCATCAATGGGCCAAAGATAAAAAACCATGAAGAAGAGCCTGAATCACCTTTGGCTGCTCTCAAAAACAGTTATCAGAGATCTTAATACAACAACATCATGATGTCTCGGAGACAACAGGCCATCACAGTCCACATAAAGAAGCAAGATAAAGTGGTAGAAACAAGGAAGCAGGATATAGACCCAGAACACATCCCTGAGGAAGAAGCAGATAAGAAACTCTGATAAGGAATTCAAAATAATTATCTTTAGGTATCTTCAAGGGATTAAGGGACAGACCAAAGAAAACACAGACAAAACCCTAGAAGAATTTTGGAAGAAAATACAAGAACAAAATGAGAAAATAAATGAAAAATTAGAAATGATTCTAAATCTACAGACAGAAATCCAGAAGATTAATACTAAATTGTTGAAATAGATAACACATTGGAAGGGCAAAGGAGTTGAACTGATGTAATGGAAGACAGAATTAATGAGATTGAGGACAAATACCTGAATCCTTCTTTGGAAAGGTATCAGTCAGAAAAAAAAAATCAAAACAAAATGAAGAAAGCCTAAGGTTCATGTGGGATACCATCAAAAAGAATAAACTATGTGTCACTGGAATTCCAGAACAGGAAGAGAAAAATAAAACCACTGAGAAAATTGTCCAAGATTGTTGGAGGAGACTTCCCTGATATGATGAAAGATGAGAATATGTCTATTCAGGAAGTGCAAGGAACCCCAAACAGGATAGACCTCAGAAGAGAATCACCAAGACATATCATCATCAAACTCATCAAAACCAAAGACAAAGAAAAAAATCATGAAAGCAGCACGGGAAAAACAAAAAGTCACTTACAGAGGACAACCAGTAAGAATAAGCTCTGATTTCTCAGCAGAAACAATGCAAGTGAGAAGGCAATGAGATGGTATATATAAAACCCTGAAAGAGAAAAATTTTGAACTAAGAATTATATACTCAGCAAAATTGTCCCTCAAATATGATGGCGAAATTAGGAGATTTCCAGATAAACAGAAACTAAGGGGATTTGTTAAAGCCAGATTGACCTTACAAGAAATACTAAAGGGAGTTCTTTGAACAGAGAACAAAAAATAGCAAATAAAAACTGACCATTAATACACAAGATGATATAACCCGGAAACCACAGCTATGCATATATCCAAAGTAAAATGAGCTTATAAGATTATAAACAGAGAACCAGAGACATCAATTGGCAAGTGAGGACAATTACAAACCAAAAACAGGGAAAACACTGTGTAGATACAGAACTTCTAAAATGGTGAGGAACTATAGAAAGTTGCAAGGTAGAATGGATTGTCCTAATCTAGGGGAGAAAATTATAAATCATAGGGTAACCTCAAAGAAAAATGATAAACTCTCACATCACAATAAAAAAAGAGGACAAGCACAAATATTCAGCAAATACTAAAACAACAGCAACAAAGGAAATGATAACATGATACATAAACATAATGAGCTAAGCACATAAAATAATATGGAACAAAGAAACCAGGGACACCATGAAAAAACACATAACAAAATGACAGCAACCACTTCATACTTGTCAATAATTACACTGAATATTAATGGATTAAATGCACCACTCAAGAGACTGAGAGTTGCAGGTTAGATAAGAAAACAAAACCCATCAATATACTGCCTACAAGAGACACACCTTAGAGATAAAGGCAAATATCCACTACAAATCAAAGGATAGAAAAAGATATACCAAGCAAATGGCAACCATTAGAGTGCAGGAGTGGCAATATTAATTTCTGATCAAATTGACTTTAAGATGAAAACCACCATACGAGACAAAGAAGGACATTATATAATGATTAAAGGATCAATTGAACATGAAGATATAACCATAATAAATATCTATGGACCCAATGAAAAAGCCCCAAAATACATAAATTAGACTTTAAAAGAGTTGAAAAGACAAATAGATGACTCCACAGTCAAAGTGGGAGACTTTAATATACCACTTTCAATGAAAGATAGAACAACTGGAAAGAAACTAAAAAAAGACGCAGAACAGCTAAACAATACAATCCACTAACTTCACCTTATATACATCCACAGAGCACTTCACCCAAAAACAGCACCATATACATTTTTTTTCCAGTGCACATGGAACATTTTCTAGGAGAGACCATATATTAATCCATAAAGCAAGCCTTAATAAATTTAGAAACATTGTCTTCTCAGATCATAATGCTACCAAATTAGAAATCAACAATAGGAAGATCAACAGGAAAAGAGTAAACACATGGAAACTGAACAACATCCTCCTTGAGAAAGACTGGGTAAGAGAAGAAATCAAAATTGAAATTCAAAAATTCCTTGAATCAAAAAAAAAATGAAAACACAACATACCAAAACCTTTGGGACAGAGCAAAAACAGTGATCAGAGGTCAATTTATATCAATAAATGCACACATAAAAAAAGATGAAAGAGCAAAAATCAACACTTTAACCCAACATCTCCAACATTTAGAAAAAGAACAGCAAGACAAGCCTACAGTCACAAGAAGAAAGGAAATAATCAAGATTCGAGCAGAAATCAATGAAACAGAAAATAGAAGGGCAATAGAAAAAATCAACAAGACCAGAAGTAGTTTTTTTAATAAGATCAATAAAATTGACAGACCACTGGCAAATTTAACTAAGGAAAAGAGGGAGGGAATACAAATAACATGAATAAGAAAGGAAATAGGTGACATCAGAACAGAACCACCTGAAATAAATAAGATAATATCAGGATACTATGAGGAATTGTACTCCAACAAATTTGAAAATCTGGAAGAAATGGACAGATTTCTAGAAACACACTACTTACCTAAACTAACACAGACTGATGTGGAAAAGTTGAACAGGTCTATCACAAAAGAATAAATTGAAAAGGTCATAAAAAAATTACCAACTAAAAAAAATCCTGGCCCAGATAGTTTCAACGGAGAATTCTACCAAACATTCAGAGAAGAACTGACACCAATCCTACTCAAACAATTCCAAAATATAGAAAAGGATGGAATCATCCCTAACTCATTTTATGAAGCAAGCATAACCTTGGTACCCAAAGCAGGCAAAGACATCACTCAAAAGGAAAACTACAGAATCCCTCATGAATAGAGATGCAAAAATCTTCAACAAAATCCTAGTGACTGGTACAGCATGCAATCTGCAGCCTATATGACTATGAGACCAGAAGAACTGGATGGTCCCTGGCTACCACTGCTAACCACTTGGAGGGGGATCTATGTAGCAGATCCTGGATAGAGAAGGAGTACAACGTGGAACAAAACTCAAAATCATTTGGAGGGAAAACAAAAAAAAAAAAGATGGTTGGGACCAGGTTTGCTGGTCCAATAGAGCCTGGTGGAACCACTGACACTATGGCCCCTAGCTTCCCTTCAGGTCTGGAATTGAACCCACACCTGTGGTTTCCAGCCAAACAAAGTACAGGCATGTGAGTTGAACATTTACCTCAAGTAGACACATGCCCTGGAGAGAACAATCATGGGAGAAGGAAGGGCTGCTTATGCACAGGGAGACAGCTCAGGGGGCAGGAGAGTATGGAGGGATGGACACTGGGAAGTGGTACCTTGGGGAGGAAATTGGAGGGGAGCTGTTGCATTGTGGTAAACTGTGGTCAATGACATGAGAAAAAGTATATGTGAACTGCTGTGTGGAGAGTGAATTTGCTCTGTAAATCTTCACCCAAATCACAAAAATAAATAAATAAAGAATGGCTGTGGTTGAGGGAGTAGATTTTGATTCTTGCTAGAAAGAATGCCCATGTGTCTCAGTGGAGAGATACAGCTATAAAAGAGAGAAATTAATTATTGAAACAATCTGAGAACTGGGGACTGGTCATCTACTTCAAAGGAGTCAGAAGACAGAGCTGGCAGGGCTGAAGGAGCAGTGACTACCTATCAGCTAGGGAGCAAAGATATAGAGACTGAAAGGGACTGCATACTTTCCAGATGTCAATAAGGTTCACAATTGAGTAATCTCAAAGAAAAAACAACCCATCTCTGTAGTTATTTGTTGAAGCTTTTGTTGCCAGTCTGGAGTTTCTAACTGTTTATATCACCATGGCTGCTCAGAGGGCAGCTTAATCTGCCATGCACAGGTAAGTGATTTCCTGTTGTCCTGGAAAAAGTCACACTGAGCTGAAGAACAGGAAAAGGGCTACAGCTGTGCAGTATGGCTAGGCATCAACAGAGTTTTCTGTGACAAAGGGGATCCTTATGCTTTAGCCAGCAGAATGCAACTCCCTCTTCCCCTGCTCAGACTGGCAACATCATCCAACTGTGCACACTCCTCTCCTGACTAGGATGGAGTCGAACCTGTCTCCACAGTCTCCTGACCCCTCACCTCCAGATGTAATTATTCCTGTCAGTACCAGTGCTGACATTAACAGCAAGAGTACATGAGTCATTTGAGAACTTGGTTAAAGTTTACCTTGGTCACACAGATATCACATTTTAAATATAGTTGCAGAAGTTTTCCCAAAAGGCCACCTGTGGACCCCTGGGAGATCCTTTGGAGTCCCAGATCAAGGTCCACCTCCCATTTCAACAGGACTGCATTGCTTCCTAATAACCATGTGCATCCTTGTCCTGTTTTCCAATTGTCAATCAGTCTCCAGTCTCAAGCAACACAGGTGGCCGGGAAGATTGAATGGCAAGGTAATTATTTTAAAGTTTTTTTTCTTAAACTCAATATGATTCTGTGTTTTCAAGGTTTCATTAGGAAAAATCAAGAGCTATTACGTAAAAGTCAATACACAATAGTTTATAATCATATGTATGTCTAGCAATCAAAGACTCAGAACTTAATGTTCTGATGCTAAGAATTTTTGTAACATGCATTTAGGCATATTTTTAAAAAAACATTTATGCTCTCATTCTGCACTACTTGTATTAAGCTGGGTTTCACTTTAGTGGTTATGTCACTATTATTATTAACTAGGGCAAGGGAACTTCTAATCCTCTATTATACAGGAATAATACATTAATACAATAACATCACTGTGCATGAATAATTACCAGATTGCCAAAATGCCCTAAGCATACACTCTGCACCTCAATTTTCTCATTTGTAGCTCAAGAAAAATAATAATAACTAAAGTCTCAGGAGAAATGATTAAATCTGTTTAATTTCCAAAATGCACTTTCTGGTCAAAGCAAAGAAACCCTAATTTAGTGGAGAGAACTAATTATTATATAATCAAACCTTAATAATTTTACCAACTTCTAAATCTCTCTTAGAAGTAGATCACCAGGCCTTTCCTCCCAGTCTTTCTTAGTCTGTTGTTGTTGTTGTTATGTGCCATCGAATCAGACCTGACTCACAGCACTCCACTAAAACTTTGTGACCATGGATAACCCTGCTGGTATTTAAAATACTGATTACATAGCTCCTAGCATTATAGCAACAAGACATTACCAAGTACAATAAACTCACAGATAAATGATGGCCAGCTTTCACAGGTGTTGGCATAAAGCTGGAAGTACATGGGCAAATGATAGAGTATCAGGAATTAAAGGCCTGGCTGATGCAGCCCAGGTTATGTCAGCAATTCTTATTTTCCACTTCCACTCTCAGAGACCCTGCAGCAGTTTTGGAGGTAGGGAAAATATAATCACCAAGCAGCCATCTTACTTGAGTATTTTTGGGATACAGAATTCCAAGATTTTCCCATAGCTTATATTTATATTAAACTGTATATTTTTTTCTGGTATTATATACTTCAGGAGAGATAACGCCTCGGAAACCCAAGGAGGGGTTGCTATGAGTCGGGGCCTACTCGACGGCACATGACAACAACAACAACAATTTTTATACTTCTTTACATAGTTAAATCAACATTTGAACAGTGATATAATGAAAAACCCAGCAGACTGTACGTTTTAAATTTTATGTTCCTGGTCAATGCTCTTCATACGAACCCACCACTCATCAATGGAGGGCTTACTTGTTAGGAGGCTGAACAGATTTCCAATAAGGAGCTCTGGTGGTGTAATAGTTAAAATACTTGGCTGGGAGCTCTGGTAGCATAGTGCCTAAGGCACTTGACTGCTAATGAGAAGGCTGGTGATTCAAACCCACCAGTCACTCCTTGGAAGGAAGATGGGGCAATCTACCTCCGTAGTGATACTGCCTTGGAAACCCAAGGAGGGGTCACTATGAGTCGGGTCCGACTCGATGGCATGTAACAACAACAACAACCAAAAGGTTGGCAGTTTGAACCCACCAGCTGCTCTGCAGGAGAAAAACGAAGCTGCTGTAAAGATTTATAGCTTTAGAAAGCCTATGGAGCAATTCTACTCTGTCTTATAGGTCACTATGAGTCAGAATCCACTCACTGGCAGTGGGTTTTGTTTTTGTTTTTTTCCAGGGTAAGATGGACAAGGAAAAAGTCTTGGTGATCTACTTGTAAAAATCAGACAATGAAAATCCTATGAATAGCAATAGTCCAATCTTTAACTGACCATGGGGATGGCACAGCAGTGTTTCATTCCATTGCTCATGGGCTCACCATGATTTGGGGGCTGACTCAATGGCAGCTAACAAAAACAACTAACCTAATCAACATAATCCACCTAATGTGGCTAACTGACTTTCACTTTATCTAAATTTTCAAATTTATGAACATATAGTTGTCCATTATATACTCTTACTAACATTTTAATTTATATAGGATTTGTAGTGATATCTTTTTTTCTTCTTGCGTGATCTTGGTAATTTGGGTATTCTCTTTTTGAATTGGTCAGTTTGGCTAGGGCTTTTTCAATTTTTTTGATCTTTTGATCTTTTCAAAGAACTTCCTTTTGGATTCATTGATTTTCTGTTTCAATTTTATTGATTTTTGCTCTTTAATTGATTAAGACATTCTTCCTTTTCTAATACAAGAATTTACCACTATAACCTTTTCTGTAACCACTGCCTTAGCTGCATTCAATAAATTTTGATATGTCATATTTTCATTTTCATACATACCAAAATATGTTCTGATTTCCCTTGACAATTCCTCTTTGACCCATGGGTTAAGAAGGTTTCTGTTTAATTTTTCAAGTATTTGGAGATTTCCCAGAAATTTATCAGTTATTAATTTCTAGCCTCATTTTATTATGTTCAGAAAGCATACTTTGTATATACCAATTCTTTTAAATTTGTTAATATTTGTTTTATTTGTCAGAATATGGTATATTTTCATGGATGTTCAATGTGCTGTTGAATATGTGTTCTTCTGTTGGCTTGAGTGTTTTAAAATTGTCAATTAAATCAAGAAGGTTAATAGTATCACTCAGAACTTCTGGATTCTTGCTGATTTTTGTTCACTTACTCTACAAATTACTACAAGAGGAGTACTGAATTCTCTAAGTGTAAATGTGGAAAGATTTGTGTGGTGCAGTGAATCATTTAATATAGCTCTTGTAGCCATGGTCTTTATGACTCCCACGAGTTGACTGAGTAAATAATGGTAATAAGGCACATGGAATCTTTGTGGGGTGCAACCATGCAAATAAGCTATATGGAACCATAACGTAGGGATAGGTAGGTTTTGCCATTTTGCTGAGCTTCAAATGAGCCATCCCAAATGTGGAAAAGGAGGCTCTCACTACCATCAAGGAAGAACAAGTAGGACTGGAATACATCTTTGGATATAAGATCTCTATGGTGGACCTCCTCACCCCAGCAGAGAGAGGGCTGTAACATTTCACTTAGATGTCAGAACAACTGTGGCAGCAGAACAGCAAAACCAAGAGGCTAGCAAGAGATGGAACAGCGGGCTTCCAGGCTCATGGAAGAAAAAAGCTGAGTGCCTTGGGGTAGGAGACTTGCTGGCACAATGGGGTGCTTCTCTGGTCACCTACTGGCAAAGCTAACAGAGCTTTATAACACTGGCTCAAGGAGGGCAGAAGCCAAGGCTAGAGAGAAGTGTGCCTATGGCACAGCTGAGAAACTGCCATGACTGAAAAACTTTATCATGAGTTGTTGCTGATCCTGATTTGTAAACTGTTACTTCCCTAAAAATCCCATAATCTTGAGTATTGTCTGTGAGTTCTGTGTGGCCCTTGCAATGAATTATAAAACACAACAACAAAGTAGCCAGTATAGTAGGACAGGCTGTTGGTGTCAGAATTGGCAAAAGGATTAGAGAGTAGCAGCATGTCTGACTTCTGCTCCATAGGAAATTAGCCCTGGGCTATTGATATTGTTCTGGATTCTGCTCCCCTCTTGTGAAATTAGAGGAGGTCTGAAGATGTCACCCCCACACCATTTTTGCAGTTCTCTTTTAAAATTACAAATGTGACAAAATGCCAATTATCACCACTTTTACCCAGCATTGGATTAGAAGTGCTAGGAAGTACAACAGAATCCCTGGCTGGTGTAAACAGTTGAGTGTTTGGCTAATAACCAAGTCCACCATTATTCAAATGCATCAATTCTTCTGTGGTCTTCTTTATTCATTGTCCAGCTTTCACATGCATATGAGACAATTAAAAATACTATGGCTTTGGTCAGGTGCACCTTACTTTTCAAAGTGACGTCTTTTGCTCTTTAAAAAGGCCTTTTGCAGCAGATTTGCCCAATACAAAATGTCATTTGATTTCTTGACTGCTGCTTTCATGAGTGTTGATTATGGATGCAAGTAAAATGAAATCCTTGACAACTTCAATCTTTTCTCTGTTTATGATCTTGTTTATTGGTCCAGTTGTAGGATTTTTTTTTTTTCTATGTTGAGGTGTAATCAATACTGAAGGCTGTAATCTTCAATCTTCCTCACTAAGTGCTTCATGTCATCTTTGCTTTCAGAAACCAAGATTGTGTCATCTGCATATAGCAGGTTGTTAATGAGTCTTCCTACAATCCTAACAATGCATTCTTCTTCATATAGTCCAGCTTCTCTGCTCAGCAGACAGATTGAAAAGGTGTGGTGAAAGGTTACATCCTTGACTTGAAACTATACAGTATCCTCCTGTTCTGTTTGAATGACAGACTTTTGCTCTAAGTACAGGTTCCTCACGTGCACAATTAAGTATTCTGGAATTCCCATTCTTTGCAATTTTATCCATAATTTGTTATGATCCACACAGTCAAATGCCTGTGCATGGCCAATAAAGCACAGGTAAACATCCGTCTGACATCACCAATAATATTCCTTGCTCCACATCCTTTTCTGAATCCAGCTTGAATTTTTGGAAGTTCTGCATATTTTACTTGTGTGTGATATTAATGATATTGTTCAGTAATTTTTGCATTCTGTTGGGTCACAATTCTTTAGAATGGGCACAAATATGAAACTTTTCCAGTTGATTGACCAGATAGCTATCTTGGGTAGATGTATGAGCACTACAATGTTGCATCCATTTGGTGAAACATCTCAGTGGGTATTCCATCAATTCCTGAAAACTTTTTTTTTTTTTTTTT
>NW_006921637.1:5310726-5311979 GCF_000298275.1 Orycteropus afer afer | reverse complement strand
ATTCTACATTATTCTTTAGCATTGCATACTATTCCATTGTGTGTATGTACCATAGTTTGGTTATCCATTCCTCAGTTGATGGACATCTAGGTTGTTTCTATCTTTTGGCTATTGTAAATAGTGCTGTGATGAAAATGCATGTGCATATATCTGTTCTTGTCATGGCTCTCACTTCTTTAGGGTATATACCTAGTAATGGAATGGCTGGATCAAATGATATTTCTAATTTCAACTTTTGAAAGAATCACGATACTGCTTTCCATGATGGTTGTACCACCCATAGAATCCTTAATATTTCAACTTGAGGTTTCAATATTTTCTTCAGTTCTTTCATCTTGAGAGATAGCGAGTGTGTTCTTTCCTTTTGATTTTCTAGTTCCAGGTCTATGTATCAATAGTAATTAATTAGAAAAGTAAATTTTGAAAAATAAAAGTCTACCTAGAAATAAAATTTTATAGCATTGAGAAATAAATCTAACAGAAAATGTGAAGAAATTATTGAGAAAATGGTAAAATTCTATTAAAAGATATTGAAGATGACCTAAATAAAGAAATATATTCTTTTCATGGATGGGATGTAAAAATTAAAAAGGGTAATTATTTCCAAACTAATTTATAAATTCTGTAAGGTTCAAATCCTAATTCCCAATAGGATGTGTGTGTGTCTGTGTTGGACATGGCAAGTGATTCTAAAATATATGTAAAAAATAAAATGACCAAGAATATTCAAGACAATTTTGGAGGAGAAATCTGGTGATAAGACTTGTCCTATCAGATATCACAACATATCATTGAAGAATTGATCCATTTGAATTGGGTGTTGATAAAAATATTGAATATACCATGCATTTCCAGAAGAACAAATGAGAAGAAATAGAACCAGAATATTCTTTACAAGACATGCTAAAGGAAGTCCTTTGAACAGAGAACCTAAAATAGCAAATAACAACCAAACAATAATACACAAGATAACATAACCCAGAAACCACAGCCATGGACATATCCAAAGTAAAATTATCTTACAAGATTGTAGAAAGGGAACCAAAAACATCAAGTGGCAAATGAGGACAACTACAAACAAAAAGAGGGAAAAGACTGTGTAGTTAAAGAATTCTAAATGGTGAGGAAGTTAAGAGAGATGCAAGATAGAATGGACTGTCCTAAACTCAGGGAGAAAATGATAAATCATAGGGTAACCTCAAAGAAAAATGATAAACCTTCACATCACAATAAAAAAGAGGACAAGCACAAAT
>NW_006921637.1:5307883-5309810 GCF_000298275.1 Orycteropus afer afer | reverse complement strand
AACTGAACAACACCCTCCTTGAGAAAGACTGGGTGATAGAAGAAATCAAAATTGAAATTTGAAAATTTCTTGAATCAAATGAGAAAGAAAACACAACATACCAAAATCTTTGGGACACAGCAAAAGAACTGATCAGATGCCAATTTATAGCAACAAAGGCACCCATCAAAAGAGAAGAAAGAGCCAAAATCAACACTTTAAACCAACATCTCCAACAATTAGGGAAATAACAGCAAGAAAAGACTACAGTCACCAGAAAAAAGGAAATAATCAAGATTAGAGCAGAAATCAATGAAACAGAAAACAGAAGGGCTATAGAAAAAAATCAACAAGACCAGAAGTTGGATTTTAAAAAAGATCAATAAAATTGACAAACCACTGGCAAATTTAAAAAAGGAAAAGAGAGAGAGAATACAAATAACATGAATAAGAAACGAAATGGGTGACATCACAATAGAACCAACAGAAATGAAAAGGATAATATCAGGATACTATGAAGAACTGTATTCCAACAAATTTGAAAATCTGGAAGAAATGGACAAATTTCTAGAAACACACCACTTACCTAAACTAACACAGATTGATTTGGAAACGTTGAACTGGCCCATCACAAAAGAAGAAATTGTACAGGTCAACAAAAAATTACCAACTAAAAAAAGTCCTGGCCCAGATGGTTTTACCAGAGAATTCTACAAAACATTCAGAGAAGAACTGATACTAATCCTACTCAAACTATTCCAAAACATGGAAAAGGATGGAATCCTCCCTAACTCTTCCTATGAAGCAAGCATAACCTTGATACCAAAACCAGGCAAAGACATCACTCAAAAGGAAAACTGCAGGCCAATATTCCTTATGAACATAGATGCAAAAATCTTCAACAAAATCCTAGCCAATAGACTTCAACAACATATCAAGAAAATCATTCATCATGACCAAGTGGAGGTTATATCAGGTATGCAGGGATGGTTCAACATTAGAAAAACAATCAACGTCATTCACCACATAAATTAAACAAAAGAGAAGAACCACATGATCATATCAGTTGATGCAGAAAAGGTATTTGATAAAATCCAACACCCATTCATGATCAAAACTCTCAGCAAAATAGGAATAGAAGGGACATTCCTCAACATAATAAAGAGAATCTATGCAAAACCAACAACCAACATTATTCTCAATTGAGAGAGACTGAAACCATTCCTCTTGAGAACAGGGACCAGACAAGGATGTCCACTATCACCACTTCTATTCAAAATTGTACTGGAAGCTTCAGCCAGGGCCATAAGGCAAAAAAGGGAAATCAAAGACATCCAAATTGGTAAGGAAGAAGTCAAACTATCCCTATTTGCTGATGATATGATCCTATACCTTGAAAACCCAAAACACTCAGTCAAAAATCTACTGGAACTAGTTGAGAGATTTAGCATCGTGGCAGAATATAAGATCAACATGAAAAAATCAGTTGGATTCCTCTATACCAGCAAGAGATTGCTGAAAAAGGAATAAGGAAATAAATACTGTTTACAATAACTACCAAAAAATTTAAATACTTGGGGATAAATCTTACAAGGGACACAAAAGACCTCTACAAAGAAAACTATAAAAAAAAAACTACTTCAAGAAACCATAAGAGATCTACATAAATGGAAGAACATCCCATGATCATGAATAGGAAGATTGAACATTGTGAAAATGCCAGTTCTACCCAAAGCAATCTGTACATTCAATGCAGTCCCAATCTAGATCCCATCAACATTCTTTAGGGATATGGAAAAAACTATCACTAACTTTATATGGAAAGTAAAGAGACCTCAGATAAGCAAAGCACTATTGAAGAAGAAAAGCAAAGTAGGAGGTCTCACACTGCCAGATCTCAAAACCTACTATACAGCCACAGTAGTCAAAACTGCCTGGTATTGGTTTA
>NW_006921637.1:5263140-5300198 GCF_000298275.1 Orycteropus afer afer | reverse complement strand
TTGAGGGACAATTTTGCCGGGTATATAATTCTTGGTTGAAATTTTTTCTCTTTCAAGGTTTTATATATACCATCCCATTGCCTTCTCGCTTTCATGGTTTCTGCTGAGAAATCAGAGCTTATTCTTACTGGCTGTCCTTTGTAGGTAACTTTTTGTAAAACCTCAGACACTCTTCACCAAACTAGAATATAGAACATAACTCTATGACCTATATGATGACAGTTGACCAATATGTCCCAGGACACTGTTGTCCTAATCCTTCAAACCCAGAAATATGAATCCTTCAGGTGCTTGGTTATGCTGAGAAACATCCATAATTCTGGCCCCAAGAAATATTTAAATATTACTGCATAGATGTACATATATATACACCTATAAAAAATACACACACACACACACACACACACATATATACATATATACATGTATACATATGTGTTGTTGTTGCTGTTGTTATGTGCCATCGAGTTGGACCTAACTCATAGCAACCCCTCCTTGGGTTTCCGAGGCCATATCACTACAGAAGTAGATTGCCCCATCTTCCTTCCGAGGAGTGGCTGGTGGGTTTGAACTGCCAGACTTCTAGTTAGCAGTCAAGTGCCTTAGGCACTATGCTACCAGAGCTCCCATATACAGATATACTTATGCATATGTGCCTACATGCATTGATATATACACATGCATATGATTTTTGGTTGTTTTTTGGGGGGCCTTGTTTTAATTTTCTTCAGCTTCAACTTAAACTTACATATGAGCAACTGATGGTCTGTTCCACAGTTGGCTCCTGGCCTTGTTCTGACTGATAATATTGAGCTTTTCCATTGTCTCTTCCCATGATGAAGTTGATTTGATTCCTGTGCATTCTGCCTGGCAAGGTCCATGTGTGTCTTCATTTTTACATTGTTGAAAAAAGATAATTTGCCATGAATAAGTGGTAGATCTTGCAAAATTATATCATGTGATATCCCCAAGGTGATATTTTCCAACTTCTGATGATTCTTCATTTCCAACCTTGCATACCAATCACCAGTAATTTTCAATGCATCTTGATTGCATGCTTGATCAATTTCAGACTGCAGAAGTTGGTAAAAATCTTCAATGTCTTCATCTTTGGCTTTGGTGGTTGGTGTGTAAGTTTGAATGACAATACTATTAACTGGTCTTCCTGTAAGTGTATAGGTATCATTTTATCACTGGCAGCATTGTACTTCAAGATAGATCTTGAAATGTTCTTTATTGACAATGAATGTGACACCATTCCTCTTTGAGTCATTCCCAATGAAGTATGCCATATGATCATCTGATTTAAAATGACCAATATCAGTCAATTTAACTCACTAGTGTCTAGAATATTGATCTTCATTCATTCTATTTCATATTTGACAACTTTAAATTTTCCTAGACTCATGCTTTTTGTATTCCACAATCTGATTATTAGTGGGTGTTTGCAGCTGTTTCTTCTTGTTTTGAGTCATACCACATCAGCAAATGAAGATCCCCGAAGTTTTGGTCTATTCACATCATTAAAGTTATTACCTCTACTTTGTGGAGGCAGCTCTTTCCCAATCCTAATTTGAGTCCTTCCAAAAGTGAGGGGCTCATCTTCTGACACTATCTGACAATGTTTTGCTGCTATTTGTAAGGTTTTCTGTAGCTTTTTTTTTTTTTTTTTTTCCCCCAGAAGTGGCCTGCCTTTTCCTTCTTCCTAGTCTGACTGTCTGGAAGCTCTGCTGAAATCTAGCTTTCAGCCTCACAGCAATACACAGGCAACCACAGTGCAAAACAAAGTGACAGATGAGTGATGGTAAAAGACACCATAGGCTAGTGATACTGATTTCTAGCCAATATCCCAGAATATAAAAACACTAAAAATCTGTTATCCCTTTAGATGTGTAGAAAGAGCCCTGGTGGTTCAGTGAATAAGTGCTTGGCTGCTAACTGAAAGACTGGCAGTTAGAACCCACCAGCCCACTCCACAGGAAAAAGATGTGGCCATCTACTTCTGTAAAGATATACAGGTTTGGAAACCCAATGAGGCAGTTCTACTCTGTCCTATAGGGCCACTATGAGTTGAAATCTACTCAACAGCAATGGGTTTGGGTTTAGATATGTAAATCTCATCAACAAGAGTTTAAAAAATATTCTGAACCTAGGCAATCAGAATTGCTTAAGGAACAACAAAATATATAGAATTCTGCCACATCGCCTGCAAAGTTCTGTCTGACTTTTGAATAAAGTGTCCAGGAAAGTAGCTTATGAGTACCATTCACAGTAGACACACATAAGGTTCATTTACTGAGTTTACACTTTTCAGCTTACTGTGAAGTGCTCTACCCAAAACTTACTTGAATCTGCTGGACAACCCAAGCTTTTCTCTACCTATTTTTAACAGCTTCACTGAGGTATAATTTATAATAAAATCCACCCATTTTAAGCATACAGTTCAATGAGTTTTCAAAAATGTATATAGTCACATAGTAACCACCACAATCCAAATATAGAATATTTTCATTTTTACCACACCTAAGAGTTCCTTCATATCCTTGCTTTCCTCTGTCTTTGAAAGGTAAGGTAACAGAATTCAGTATTAATCAGTGTTAAGGTTATAATGGCGCTACTGACATTTATTGCTGATGTGTAGAGAAACTATTATTTGTCCAATCTTGCCAGTGAGAAAAGTAAATGTCAGTTATTTATCCTTGAAATCTCTTTTCTTTGTGATAATTAACATTTGGTGCCAAAAGTCCACATTTGCCTACTATCTGTGGCTGTTAGGGCTTATTTGCAGTGTCTGAGATTGAATTTTCCCTAGTTGTTTTGAAGCCACACATGTCAGATAAGCCAAGGTATTTGTTACTGCTCCTGGCAGCAATTATTTGCACAACCTCAGGAGCATGCTGATGATAAATTTTGGTGCAGCAGATCCCCTGAAGTTAGACAGGGCCAGGAAGTTTTCTCTGTAGGTGACCTTGAGAGAGTTATTCAATTCCACAGTGTGCTCCTCTGAAAATTAGTCAGAACATCATCTTAAAGGATTGCCATGAGGTTAAAAGAATTGGCATGGACCTACCCTGAGGCCTGTCCACAGTCAACCTTGCCCTTCAGCATCTTGTGTCTAGTAGGCAGTTGTAGTTCTGCATGACCTTCTAGCTGAGATCACTTTTTTCCAACACCATAGACTCTGCTGAGTTTACACAGACAGCTTCTTTGTAAGCCCTGATGCTGCTGCATGTGAGTGAATAAGCAACATACAAGCTGCTGTCTCAGCACCTATGGTAGCTGGGTGACATCAAACCAACATTCTTCCCAGCTGATCTGTCTCCTTTCACAGTGCTTCCCAACACCTCACATTAGACAGACGGTATTAATTGCTCCAAGTTGATCCTGGAGAAGAAACCTATTGGTTCTGACCAACATTTTGATACCGGAGTGTAAATTCTTTAATGCTTTATTCATTTCTGTCTCACACTGGATTCTCTAGAGAACCAAAACAAATGACGCTTAAGTTGTTGTTGTTAGATGCTGTCAAGTAGTCTCCGACTCATAGCAACTTTATGTATAACAGAGCAAAATACTGCCCAGTCCTGTGCCGGCCTCATGATCTTTGCTATACGTGAGTCCGTTGTTGCAGCCACTGTGTCAATCCATCTCATTAAGGGCCTTTTCTTTTTTCATTGACCCTCTACTTTACCAAGCATATCCTTCTCCAGAAAATGGTCCCTTCTGACAACATGACCAAAGTAGGAAAGATGAGGTCTGGCCATTCTTGCTTCCAAGGAGCATTTGGGCTGCTCTTCTTCCAGGACAGATTTGTTCTTTTAGCAGTCCATAGTACTCTCAGTGTTCTTCACCAACACCACAATTCAAAAGGATAAACTCTTGTTCGGTCTTCCCTGATCATTGCCCAGTGCTTACATGCCTAGGAAGTGATTGAAAATACCATGGCCTGGGTTAGGCACACCTTAATCTTCAAGGAGGTACTTTGCTGTTCAGTACTTGAAAGAAGTCTTTTGCAGCAGATTTGCCCAATACAATATGTCTTCTGATGTCTTGACTACTGCTTCCATTGGTATTGATTGTAGAACCAAGTAATATGAAGTCTTTGAAAATTTTAATCTTCTCTCCATTTATCATGATGCTGCTTATTGATACACTTGTGAGAATTTTTTTTTTTTTTTATGTTGAGGCATAATCTATACTTCAGATTGTAGTCTTCAATTTTCATCAGTAAGTGCCTCAAGTCATTCTCACTTTCAGCAAGCAAAGTTGTGTAATTTGCCTATTGCAGGTTGTTAATGAGTCTTCCTCCAATTTTGATGCCACATTCTTCTTCCTATAGTACAGCTACTCAGATTATTCGCTCAGCATACATATTGAATAAGTGTGGTGAAATGATACAACCCAACTATTCACACCTGCTGGGTAGCTGGCTGTGACCAAGAAGTGACTACAAACTTGTCCTTTGTCAGCTCTATTATGTACCTTGGAATTCTTAAAGAACATATCAATACACTTGTAGAAACATTGCCTGACAACCCTAAACAGGGTCTTGGGTACACTCCCCCTTGCACAGACATACCTAATAGTTCAGCCTGTCCACTTATCTATCCAAAGAAGTATTCAAGTATTTGTCCTCAATCTCATTAATTCTGTCTTCCATTGCATCAATTCTACTCCTTTGCCCTTTCAATGTGTTATCTATTTCTAAAAATTTAATATTAATCTTCTGGACTTCTATCAGCAGATTTTGTATCATTTCTAATTTCTCATTTATTTTGTAATTTTTTTCTTGTATTTTCTTCCAAAATTATTTTAGTGTTTTGTCTGTGTTCTCCTTAATTTTCTTGGTATTTTCCTTGATCTGTCTCTCAATCCTTTGAAGATACCTAAAGATAATTCTTTTGAATTCCTTATCAGGGAGTTCCAATGCTGCTTTTCCCCATTGATGTGTTCTGGGTCTGTATCCTGCTCCCTTGTTTCTACCACTTTATCTTGCTTCTTTGTGTGGACTGTAATGATCTGTTGTCTCCGAGACATTGTGATGTTGTTGTATTTAGATCTTTGTTAACTGTTTGTGAAGAGAAGTTAAGAGTGAGTCAGGTTCTTCTTGGTGGTGATTTATTGTTGGCAGTTGGTGGAGAAGGAAGTGGCAGTTCTTACTCAGTAAGTGAAGCTTTCCATGCATTGTTGTCCACAATGTCCTTGTGATTCCTGGGTAGTGTAGTCTGTTCTTAAGTCCCTGGAATCTAGGAGAACACTGTCACTTTAAATATCCAAAATGTTCAAACCACTTGTAAACATTCAAAATGGCTGTGCCCTCCAGACAGGCAAAATCCACAGCTCAGCCCACCTTCCTCTTTGCTGCTTCCCTTTTATTCATCAGCCACCAGTGCAGTCCTCTGTGCAGGCCCTGGCTAGCAGGGCTGATTTTTAGGTCCCAACACCACTCAGCAATATCCAAGCTGTATGTGCCATCAGGATCACTGCCAGACTGCAGCTTTGTATGTTTCCTTTTTTGGTGTTTTTATGCAAGTTCTACCAGTTGGAGTTCATTCTACTTCTCTATCCTTCCCTTCAGAGCTCAGGGTTCCAGGATTATCTTCTGTATCTGTGTTAATTGGTTCCCCTTTTCTTTGTTGAAGAGGGTCTGTGTAGTCTGTCTGCCTATTCTTCCATCTTACCAGACTCTCCATTTTTGACTTATCTTCAGCAAGATTTTACTTGCTTGTGATATTAATGATATTGTTCAATAAATTCCACATTCTGTAGGATCACCTTTCTTTGGAATTGGTACAAATTTCTTTCTTTGGAATATGGATCCAGTCAGTTGGCCAGGTTGCTATCTTCCAAATCTCTTGGCATAGCTGAGTGAGTGCCTCCAGTGCGATATCTGTTTGTTGAAATGTTTCAGTGGGTATTCCATCAATTCCTGGAACCTTGTTTTTAACCAATTCTTTCAATGCAGCTTCAACTTCTTCCTTCAATGTCATTGATTCTTGATCATATGCCACATCCTGAAGTAGATGAATATCAACCAATTATTTTTGGTACAGTGATTCTGTGTATTCCTTCCATCTTCTTTTGATATTTCCTTCATCATTCACTATATTGCCCATAGAATCTTTCAATATTGCAACTTGAGGGTTAAACTTTTTCTTCAGTTCTTTCAGCTTGAGAAATGCCAAATGTATTCTTCCCTTTTGGTATTGTAACTCCAAAACATTTCATTATAATAATTTATTTTGTCCTCTCAAGCTGCTCTTTGAAATCTTGTGTTCAGGTCTTTTGTCTTGTCATTTCTTCCATTTGCTTTAGCTACTCTCCATTAAAGGGCAAGTTTCAGAGTCTCTTCTGATGTCCGTTTTGATTTTTCTTCCTTTTCTGTCTTTTTAATGACCTCTTTCTTCATGGATGATTTTTTTTTATGTCACCACACAATTCCTGTGGTCTTCTGTCATTAGTGTTCAATACTTTAAATCTATTCTTTAGATGATCTCTAAATTCAGGAGGGACAGAATCTATGTCATATTTTGGCCCTCATGGACTTTTAAAAATAGTCTTTAGCTTCAACTTGAACTTGCATAAGAGTAATTGAAGGTCTTTTCCACTATCAGCTCCTGGACTTGTTGTGGCTGAAGATATTGAGCTTCTGTATCACCTCTTGCCACAGATGTAGTCAATCTGGTTCCTGTGTACTCCATCTGGCAAAGTCCCCATGTACAGTCACCATTTGTGTTGAAAAGGTATTTGCAATGAATAAGTCATTGGCCTTGCAAAATTCTATCATGTAATCTCCAGTATTATTTCTATCACCAAGGCCATATTTTCCAACTACTGGTGATTCTTCTTTGTTTTTTCCCCCAACGTTTGCATTCCAATCACCAGTGATAATCAATACATCTTGATTTAATGTTCGATCAATTTCAGACTGCAGAAATTGGTTAAAAAATTTTCAGTTTCCTCCTCTTTGGCTTTGGTGGTTAGTGCATAAATTTGAATAATAGTAGTATTAACTGGTCTTCCTTATAGGCCTGTTGATATTATTCTATCACTGACAGCATTGTACTTCAGGACAGATCTTGATACACTCTTTGTGATGATGAATGTCATGCCATTCCTCTTTGTCATTCTTGGCATAGTAGATGATATGATTGTCTGATTCAACATGGTCCAAACCAGTCCATTTCAGCTCACTAATGCTTCAGGTATTGATATTTGTGTGTTATATTTCATTTTTGACAACTTCCAGTTTACCTAGATTCATAGTTCTTACATTCCATGTTTAATTATTAATGGATATTTGCAACTGCTTCTTCTCATCCTGAAACATGACACATCAGCGAATAGAGGTCCCAAAAGCTTTACTCTGTCCATATCTTTAAGGTCACATCTACACTAAGGAGGCAGCTCCTCTCCAGTCATATTTTGAGTGCCTTTTGACCTAAGGTGCTCATCTTCCATCATTATATCAGCCAATGTTTCAGGGCTATTGATAACATTTTCTAGTACTACATCTGACAGTATTTCACTGCTATTCAGAAGGTTTTCACTGGCCAATTTTTTTGAGAAGTAGATGATCTTTTTCTTCTTCTGACTCTGTCTTAGTCTGGAAGCTCCGTTGAAACCTGTCTACCATGGGTGACCTGCTGGCATTTGAAACTCTGGTGGCATAGCCTACAGCCTCACAGCAACATGCAAGCCACAACATTAAGACAAACTGACAGACCAGTTTGTCTCCCTTAGTTGTTCCAAACTGCTCTGTTCACTTCCTGGCCTTCTCTGGCTGCTTTAACACCTACCTGCCCTGTAAGCCCAGCTCACTGCTTACCTGGCCTCCCTTGGGTACTCCCAGTGAACCATAGAGAGACAGAGAGAGAGACAGACAGACAGAGAGAGAGAGAGAAAGGGAGAAATTTATCTCAAGGAAATGGTTCATGCAGTTGTAAAGACTGGCAAGTCCTAAGTCCATGGGTCAGACTTTAAGCTGGACGCTTCCCCTAACTCATGTAGCTGGTGGGGCTGACAAACCCAAGATCAGTAAGCAATACAGCATGTTTCTGCTTGTGGGGGTTAATGTATCTAAGATTGGCAGGTAAGATGGCAGACAATTGGTTCACAGGCTGCAAAAACAACAATCCCAAGATCAGGAGACTACTGGTTCAAGCTCATGAACTGGAGGTCAGGTAATGATGTGCCAGATTCAGGGTCCAGATTGAGGAAGAAAGCCAGAGAGCTTCACCAGGACATCCATATATATTGGAAGCAGGCCATATCCCTGAGGAAACTCCCTTTCAACTGATTGGCTGCTCATAGGAGATCTAGTCATGGAGGTGATAGCATTATATCATTTCTCATCATGGGGGACGACTAAATCATAACTGCTAAACCACTGAGAATCATGTCTCAGCCAAGTTAACACATAACCTTAACTATCCCAATTTCTGCTTTGAAAATAATAAAGTTTCACTGTTGAACATGTAGGAATCACAGAAAAGCATAAAGCAATCAAGTTGCTCAGTATCTCATGATTCAGAGAAACTATTTTGAATGATTTGTTGCTGTTGTTGTTGTTAGCTGCCATCAAGTCAGCCTCCTACTCATGGAGACCCATGCACAATGGAAGGACACATTGCTTGGTCTGATGCCAACCCCATGAATGGTTGCAGATTGGACTTTTGTGATCTGTAAGATTTTCATTGGCTGGTTTTCAGAAGTAGATTGCCAGACCTTTCTTCCCAGTTTATCTTAGTCTGGAAACTCCACTGAAATCTGCTCAGTGTCATAGGAACACATGAAGTGCTGCACTTGAGGTGCATTGGCTGGGAAACCCAGGTCAGTGGCATAGAAGGCAAGAACTCTACCACTGAACCACCACTGCCATCTTTGAAAGATTTAGGGGACTATTTCTTCCTGGGATTATGTTTTAAGTATTTTTAAAAATTTTAAATAATTATGAATTCCTTTTAAAGAACATGAGATCAAATGTTTGTACAACTCTCAACTGCACCAGAAAGTTAAGTGGATTAAAAAAGCAAGTCCTTGTCCTTGCTGCAAAGACATGAATAAGTGGAGAGAGGTGTGCCAGCATAAATCTAAGATAAGCAGAATGTGCTAAGGCTTTAATCTAGTCACAAAGGGCCAGAGAATGGAGATCTTAATTACAAATTGATGAGGGGAGGGGAAAGCTCTGTAGAGATACCTCCAGAAGGTGACCTTGAGTTGAATCTTGAAAACTGAGTAGAATTTCACTAGGGAGTGATGGGAAAGAGGTCTTGTTAGAAAAGAAGAAACTGACTGCAGAAAGCTGTTGATGTACTTACATTAAGGCTGAGGTTAGGGGATGCTGTACTGTCTGCAATGGCTAGAGAAGAGGGTGAGTGGAGCTTGAGAGAGACATAGCTGCTGAAAAGAGCTGAGTGATGAGTGCTGGAGCAGATATACAGGACAGTTCTGTGGGCAGGTTTTTATTTTTAAGTAATTAATTAATTTATTTATTTATATTTGTTGTTGAGAATATACACAACAAAACATACACCACTTCAACCATCTCTACATATACAATTCTGTGATATGATTACATTCTTCAAGTTGTGCAAGCTTTCTAACTTTCCTTTTCTCTATGTTCCTGTGTATTAACATAAACTCACTTCTCCCTAAGGTTCCTATCTGATCTTTTGAGTTGCTTTTGTTAATTTGATCCCATATACATAGTTCTTAAATGAGAGTTGTGGTGAAATGAGTTACTTTATGTGGCCTTTTGCTTTGGTTCTTTGGGAAAAGAGCTTGTGAGATTTTTCCTCTAAGCCCTGAGCAGTTACCATCACTCTAGTTTTCTACCCAAGAGCCTTTGTAAATTTTTCCAGGTTGATTGATATTTCTTGGGTAAATTGTAAACAACTTGTAGTTTGATACATTGTGTCTGGTTCTGGGCTGCAGCCTGCCTTGTAATTGGTATAGACTTTGCAGAGATTGGTGGATAGACTATGCAAAAGAAGAGTCTGTAGCCTACTATGCAAATGGAGTGTCTATGGCCTACCAAGTGAGGATTGGTCAGTTAGTGGCCAAGGTGGGAGTTCCATGCTTTGAAATTGACAAAGAGTTTGTGTATATATGCAGGCAACCCCAGAGAGGTTTTTCAGGCAAGAAGCAGGAGGAAGCAGAAAGGAGAAAGAGAAAAGAGAGAAGAAACACAGAGTGAGGAGACAAGGAACATCTTAAAAGGTTTGTAACATGGGTCAATGGCTGTAACATTGAAGAAAATGACAGACCCAGAGGGGCCCTGCAGCAGAGCCAAGAGTAGAGAGGCCAAAGGCAGAAAGGCTTGTCCTTAGGGAGTTAAGCAGAGGCCTATGCTGAGGAGGGTGTAAAGAAGCCTGTCCTTAGGGGAGTAAGAGGAGGTCTGTATAGCTGAGAGAGGGTATAAAGGAGGGCCTGTTTGTTTACACAGCACAGAGGAGCTAGACAGCTATCTATGCTGGAGGAGGAGATGTGCTGTCATCTTTTGGGGAGCCTTCCAGACTTTGCCTACATGCTTCCTGATCCTGATCCTGAGTTGTACACTGATACTTGCTTAATAAACCACTTAACTAGAAGTTCTGTGTGTCCACTGCAAAGGATCATTGAACCCAGAAAAGAAGAGAGTGACATAGGAGGGATGACTTGTGTCAGAACTGACAAAAAGTTTTTTTGGAGGAGGTATGTTAGACCTCCACCTCTTGGGAATCAACTTTGACCTAATGCCGGCCATTATCTCCCCTGAAGTTAGACAGGTTCTGACACAACTACTACCTCCATGATTTCACAAACATAATGCTCAAAGCAGATTTTTTTTTTTTAAACTAGCTAAGCTAAACTATTGTTTGATTTTAAGAAGACTTCTGGGGATATCTTTGGCGTAAGTTTGGGGAATATTTTGGGGTTTCATCCAGTTTCCATGGTTCCAGAAAATCTGGATTTTGCATGTATTTAAAATTATGCTCTGCATTTTACCCTTTTTGATCAAGATTCTTCTACAAAAATTTTGACCAAAATATTTAGTAATGGTAGCCAGGCACTATCCAGTTGTTTTGGTCTCATGGCAAAGGAGGCAATTGTTTATGGAGTCAATTAGCCACAAATGCTATTTCCTCCTCCTATTCCTGATTTGGGAGCTCTGATGGCATAGTTCCTAATGCATTTGACTGCTAACCAGAAGGCTGGTGGTTCAAACCCACTAGCCACTCCTCGGAAGGAAGATTGGGCAATCTACTTATGTAAAGATACTGCCTTGGAAACCCAAGGAGAGTTCTCTATAAGTTGGATCTGACTCGATGCCAGTGAGTTTGGTTTGGTTTTGGTTATTCCTGATTCAGCTTTTCTTCTGTTGTTCTAGGTGAATACAGACCAATTATTGTGCCTTGGGTGGTCACTTGGAAACTTTTAAGAGTACACACTATGCAATGAACTAGAAGATAGACTGGAAGCATGAAACCCATTATTAGGCCAATGAACTGTGATGTCCCATGAAATCATGACCTTAAACCTCCAAACCATGGAATCAAATCCCATGAGGTGTTTGATTGTACACAAGCACTGTGGGTAATTTTTTAATGTATTAGTAACATGGTTAGAGGGGACTCGGAGTCACCTAAAGATCTGCATATTTTATACCATAAACAAGGAATTCCAAAAGAGAAGTTCCAAAATATATTCTTATCAGTGCAACTGTGAAAACATTTGTATGAATTTATGGAGGAATTTGTATAAGGATTATTACTAATCAGAAAACAGAATCTTGGGTACATCTCATAGTCTGAAATTCACACTTTTATATAATCAGTGGGAAAAATATTGAAGCAGAAAATTAAGTTGCCGTCATGGGATGTAATAAGGCAGAAGAAGCATGTTCAGATATGGATCAATATACATATTTTAAAAAAAAAAAAAAAACCTGCCTTCCACTTGCATCATTTACCCTGCATTTGTCTATTCTTATTTTAATGTTTCATTGACTAGAGTCATGACTGCACTATTCTATTGCCACCTCTGTCATCTAGGCTTTCTTTTCCTATTTTCCTTTCAATGTTTTATTGTAGTGTTTCTCAACCCATTTTTCATCATTCACCCCACCCAGAAGAAAATTTAATTTAATTTAATTTTCATCAAATTTCTAATTAATTAAATTAATTACAATTCAATTATGTTTCTCTTTAGTGGGAGAACTTAAATACTAAGAAATATGACTGTAGAATTGAGCTTTTGTGTAGACTAAGGGTCTTAAACTTATCAACAACCACAGAAAAAACAGCTGCCATCAAATTGACTGACTGTGTGAAAGAATAGAACTGTGCTCCACAGGGTTTTCAAGCATTGATTTTTCAGAAATAGATTTGCAGGCCTTTCTTCTGGTGTGCCTCTGGGTAGATTCAAATCACCAAGTTTCAGTTAGCAACCAAGCATTAACCATTTATACCACCTAGGTACTCTGGTCTCCCTTGTGACAGGTGGGGATACTCACGATTATTTTTTCTTTTTTTGACAGATATCACAGTTTATATCTAATCTAATCTATATCTAAGATTTTTTAACCCTTTGAAGAACCAGTTTTCACATTTCTGATTGTATGTGTATATAAAAAAATACGCACCATTTTTTTTTTCATAGTTGCCCTAACTTTTTTCCAGAAATAAGTACAAATTAAAAGTTAAATTTAGGACATAGTATGCAATAATATTTTTCTAAAGCAATAGGTGAATTTTGGATACTAAACTTAGCTGGTGGGCTCATGTATAAGGGAAACATTAGTCCCTGAATAATTTATTACCCAAGGGGGTGTGTGGGCTTTTATTTGTTAACAGCTTTTATATAAAATGTTTGGAACTTACAAAAGTTACTAGATACAAGAACTTGGTGATTGTCACCTGAAAAATCTTAGTGAAGGGAGTTTTTCTTCTTTAAAGATTAAAAAACCTTCACTTCATTTACTTCCTACAGTGCCATTCTAGACATAATTCTATTCTGACTCATAGTGACCCCCTTTGGGTTTCCAAGGCAGTAAATCTTTATGGAAGTAGATTGCCCAGTCTTCCTTTCACAGAGTGGTGGGTGGTTGGTGGGTTTGACCTGCTGATCTTCTCATTAAGTCAAATGCCTTAGGCACTGCCCCACCAGAGCTCCTAAAGGACTGGGTAACCAAAACCAAACCAAACTCATTGCCCTTGAATCAGAGAGTCGAAAGAGTTGGATCCAACTCATAGGGACCTCTCCTTGGGTTTCCAAGGTGGTATCACTACTGTGCAAATAAAGTGCCTGTAGCCCACCAAAGGGATTAAATAGCTTGCCAATAATACAAATAAAGTTCATGGGCCATTTGTGTCGGTGGGACCATACAAGGTATACGCAAACCCTAACAAAGGGATTGGTTAGCAATTTTAGCAGTTTTCTCATCCTGCTAGCCAATTCCAAAGCAAAAATGTAGAGGATTTCACCACCACCAAATAAGATGAACTGGAAGTGAAGTGCATCCTTTGGACCTAGCATTCCTACACTATGATAAGATCCTTATAGATCCAGTAGTTAGATACACCCATAGAGACCTGTAACATCGGAGATGAGAGACAGAGGGAAGTAGCAGTAGAGAAACAGTGGCAGCAGAACCAAAGACTGGCATGAAAGTAGCAGGAGACTGGCAGGAGAGGATGCAGTGGGCTTCGAGGCGCACAGAGTGAGAAAGCTGAGCACCTTTGGTCAGGAGGCTTGCTGGTGGAGTGGGGTGAGGTGCCTGGAGGCAATTTTTGGAAGAGTTAAAAGAGCCTTGTAATACTTGCTTAAGCAGAGCATAGGCAGGACTGAGTGGCCATAGGGCACTGCTTAGAAGAGGCTTTCCTGATTGAAGAACTGTATCCTGAGTCATGTCTTGAATGTAACTTGTTACTTCCCTAAAAAACCCTATCATCATGACAATTGTCTCTGGGTTCTGTGTGGCCATTGCAATGAATTATTGAACCCATCAGAGAAATAAAGCATGGGAAGTATGGTTGGTGTCAAAACTGGGAAAAAAGTTGGAGAGTGGAAGCATGTCTGACTTCCACCTCACAGGAATCAGCTTTGGGGTCTGGCAAATGATTCTCTTTCCCTTGTGAAGTTAGAGGAGGTCAGATGCCTGTGCTATGCCATCTTTACATATTCCCTTTTCTTTTGTCAAAATTAATCTTTAGTTTCCTGTGCAAATTATACAAAGAAAATATACCCTCTATGTTGTGTTGTTGTTGTTATGTGCCATTGAGTCGGACCCGACTCATAGCGACCCCTCCTTGGGTTTCCAAGGCAGTATCACTATGGAAGTAGATTGCCCCATCTTCCTCCCGAGGAGTGGCTAGTGGGTTTGAACTGCCAGCCTTCTGGATAGCAGTCAAGTGCCTTATCCACTATGCTATCAGAGCTCCTATACCCTGTATAGTTTGGTGGGAAAAAAAAAGAAAATTATAAAAAAGAAATGAAAATACTAATTTTGAACTGACCATCTATACACAATCACTACTAAGATCTTGCTAGATTTTCTTTCCTCTTATTTTTCATATGGGAGCTCTGAAGGCATTTGACTGCTAACCAGAAGGCTAGGGGTTCAAACCCACCAGCCACATCTCGGAAGGAAGGTTGGGCAATGTACTTCTGTAGTGATACCACCTTGGAAACCCAAGGAGGGGTTGCTATGAGTCGAATCCAACTCGATAGTAGTGAGCTTGGTTTGGATTTTATTTTTCATATAGATATACTTCATTTTATTGTGCTTCACTTACTGCATTTAACAGTACTGCGTTTTTTAAAATTGAAGTTTTATGGCATCCCTCTGTTGAATTAATCTACTGGTGCCATTTTTCCAATGGCATGTTCTCATTTCATTTCTCTGTGTCACATTTTCAGTGTTTCAAACTTTTTTAATAATGCTATTGCACACTTAATAGACATGTTTACAGTGTAAACATAACTTTTGTATGCACTGGGAAACAAAAAATTCATGCGACTTGCTTTATTGTTATATCTGCTTTATTGTGGTAGTCTAGAACTGAACCCACAATGTCTCCAAGGTATGTCTGTCTTAATATGTATATATGTTTTCTATAAAACTGGAATACTTTTTTGTGAACCCTACTTCGAACCAACATGTAGTAAACATTTTTCCAAAATTTTAAATACTTTTCAAAGGCTGCACAATAGTCCATTCTCTAGAGATGCAATACGTCATTTAACCATAAGCCATCATGTTGAATATGTATTTAGTTTCTAGTTTTCTATTAAGATAAAGTCAAAGTAAAGACCTCCATCCTACCACATCAACACTGCATTCCCCTCAATTTGCCCCACCCCAGATAATCAGTATTGACAACATGGTTTGTATTCTTCCATATTTTAGTATCCACCACTGTCTGTCAGTTTGTTGTACTGTAATAGCTTTTATGCCACTGTGAGGCTGGAGGCTATGCCACTAGGTCACCCAGTGTAGACAGGTTTCAGTGGAGCTTTCAGACTAAGATAGACTCAGGAGAAGGAAGGGGTCATCCACTTCTCAAAGAATTTCCCAGTGAAAACCTTATAAATAGCAGTGAAACACTAAAATAATGGACTTGGCAGTGTTTAGTTCTGTTGCACATAGGGTCACTATGAGTCAGAATTGAGTTGACAGCACATAACAACAACAACAACATATTTTAATATTATATTATAAAATCTTGGAGCAAAAAAAAGCATATAGGCAAATATTACTAAAATTTATGAAAAATTGCTAAATTCTTTAGGTCTGGTAGCATAGTACCTCAGGCACTTGACTACTAACCAGAAGGCTGGCGGGTCAAACCAACCAGCCACTCCTGGGAAGGAAGGTTGGGCAATCTACTTCCATAGTGATGTTGCTGTTGTTGTTGTTATGTGCCGTCGAGTCAGCCCCGACTCATAGCGACCCCTCCTTGGGTTTCCGAGGCAGTATCACTACGGAAGTAGGATTGCCCAACCTTCCTTCCGAGGAGTGGCTGGTGGGTTTGAACCGCCAGCCGTCTGGTTAGCAGGCAAGTGCTTTAGCCACTATGCTACCAGAGCTCCTAGTGATACTGCCTCCTAAACCCAAGGAGCTGGGAAGGAAGGTTGGGCAATCCTACTTCCGTAGTGATACTGCCTAGGAAACCCAAGGAGGGGTCGCTATGAGTCGGGCCGACTCGAGGGCACATAACAACAACAACAACAACAAAACCCAAGGAGGGGTCGCTATTCATATTTACACCATCTCCTCATTTATTGACTATCTTGTTACCCAACATTTTGCATTTGCAATAAGAGTAAAAAAATCTACTTTCTGATTATTTTGTGCATTTACGGAGGTATGGTGGCAACAGCTGCGAAACATCCCCTCTCTTGAGGAGGGTCTCCAGGTAGCCTCCGGAAAGCTGGGCCACACTGCCACAGGTGCTTCACTTCCTCCTGTCAGCAAGTGCCCCACCATCCTTGGCCACAGCCTCAGGGTGGATGGTGCAAGCAGCACCAAGCCAGCGGGCAGGGAGAGAGTGCTGTTCTGGGTTCCCAGTGGCCTGACGGCTTGAAGCTCAAAATTGCTGTGGGGGGGGGGGGGTAAGGGAGGTAAGAAAGGAACAATGGGGAGGGTGTTTGGAAGAAACATGTGCAAATTTATTGACATACCCAAAAGAGTAAAACTGGGCCAAGAGCCTGCATCTTGGTGGGGCTGAGTGTGTTCCAGGTCACATGGCCTTCCTACAAACACCTGGAGCCTCAGTGAGTCATCTGCCCGGAGGTCAGAGTAGGCTCCAGGAATTCAGGGCTTGCAATGATGGGGATGGAGCCCTGGTGGTGACTTCATGAGGGAAGCTCTGATCCAGCACAAATGGAAGGTAAAGTTTTCATGTCGTAGGCCCTCTGGTCACATACCCAAGCTTTGTCTCCTCCAAGCCTCCTTCTTCACAGAGAAATAATCCGTTACTGGACTTACTACAGCAATGAGCTCACCAGTAAGCTCACCAGTAAATCTTAGCTATTATTATTTCTATGATCATATTTTCTAAATAATAATAATAATAAATTCAAATGAATGATCTGAGAACTAAAAAAAAAAAAAAAAGAAAAAACTTATCCATTTCTACATAACTGAATTTTCACATGGACTTCAGAACCTCACCATGTCAGTAAGGAAGGAATGAATGGGTGTACTTTTATTATTTATTTTCATTTTTAGCTGTTAAATATTAGTTCATCTAGAAATTAATTTTTTTTTTAATTATATGACTTAGGAGTATAGTTTTATATCTTACAAATATATATAGCTTCCTCAAGAGTTAAGCAGTTGCTGTAGGACAAATATTGATTAATTTACTTTCCTCACTCTGCTCTTTCAACTTTCATGAATTTCAGTTACTTCTTTGAATTGGCTATTAGTGCACAATTTTAAGAAGTTCTAGTGGTCCAGTGCCTAAGGCATTTGAATGCTAACCAGAAGATTGGTGATTCAAACCCACCAGCCACTCCTCGGAAGGAAGATGGGGCAATCTACTTCCGTAGTGATACTGCCTCAGAAACCCGAGGAGGGGTCACTATGAGCCGGGTCCGACTCGAAGGCACATAGCAACAACAAAGATGTACCACCTTGGAAACCCAATGGAGGTCACTATGAGTCAGAATTAACTCAATGGCAGGGGGTTTGGTTTTTGGTTTTGCTCAATTACAATCATATGTAATGTTATACTTCTCCTGCATAAGACTAAAGTTCTAAAAAAGTGGTTTAGCCTAAGATGTTGAGGTCTTCTTTGTTTGGAATGACCGATACACATTTTCCCCAACTAAATATCAGGATATCAGTGATCATTCAGACTGTCTTTGAAAACTTCTCTGTATTATATTGTCCTCCCAAATTGTTGGGTTTCTTGAAATATTTTTCAGTAATTGCTAATAGCACATTAAAGCCATGTGACTTTGTTCATGTTTCTTAAATTATCTGCATGGCAGTTCTTTTACCTATAAATGGGGATAATAATAGTAAAAGCCAGTTGCCATGAAGTGGATTCCTGCTCATGGCAACCCTATGTGTGTCAGAATACAACTGTGCTTCATAGAGTTTTCAATGGCTGTGACCTCTCTGAAGTAGATCACCATGTCTTTCTTCTGAGGTGCCCTTGGATGGATTCAAATCTCCAACCTTTTGGTTAGCATCTGCATGTGTAAACTATATGTACCACCCAGGAACTCTATAATCAAAATACATACATGTGAAGACTAAATTTGCTAATACCCATAAAGCATTTTGTATTGGGGCCTAGCTGTTAGCATTTACTATTATTAATGCTTATAAAATTGAAAATTTTTCTTAATTAAATCTTGTACTTAAGATTTTTGTAAACTTGCATTCAACTCTAAGTGCTTGTAATACTAAGCTACCTTCATTATCTACATTGTAATTATTCTCACATCTCAGCACCTTTTAACATATTCTTCTCATTGCCTGTAATGCCACACCCCAATCACCGCAACCAACTCCACCATAATCTTCCCTAAATCCCTTTCAACTCAACATCCCCCAGGACTCAGCTCAGTTTATTTCCTCTGAGAGCTTTCCCCAATTTCCCCTTGTGCTTCCTCTTCCACCACACTCAGTGTCAGTTAATGGAGTCATTTTTCATGATCTCTTAGCACCTTTTGCTTCCTTCTATTATGGCATTCATTCATTTACTTGCTCATTCATTCATTTCTTTAACAAACATTGGTTGAGCAACCATGTGCCAAACACCTCTTACAATAATGACTTATAATTCCAGCTGCTTGAAGATAGCATCTTATTTGAATGCCACTTAGTAGACACTCTGCAATGATGATTCAATGAAAAGATACCTACCCTAGGCATGTTGTGTGCTGTCTAGTTGATTCTGACAAAAAGCAACCCTATATAACAGAGTGGGAGCTCTGGTAGCATAGTGGTTAAGACACTTGCCTGCTAACCAGACGGCTGGCGGTTCAAACCCACCAGCCACTCCTCGGAAGGAAGGTTGGGCAATCCTACTTCCGTAGTGATAACTGCCTCGGAAACCCAAGGAGGGGTCGCTATGAGTCGGGGCCGACTCGACAGCACTTAACAACAACAACAACAACATATAACAGAGTAGAACTGCCCCATAAGTTTCTAAGATTGTAATCTTTGTGGAAGCAAATTGCCACATCTTTCTCACATGGAGTGGCTGGTGAGTTTCAACTGCTAACTTTTCAGTTGGCAACCAAGTTGCACTTCTAGAGCTCCCTTCCTATGTTTAAAGCCAAATCTGTTGAGTAGATTCTGACTCATAGCATACACAGACACACACACACACACATATACACACACATATATATATATATACTACTGTTAAAATTTTACTTTTTGCATTCCTTTCCTAAGTCATCAAAAGCTTTGTGGAGTATTCTAAAATACTTTGCACTCAAATTTGACACTAGAGAAGGAAAGATCTTTTTTATTAGAAAATAGGTGAGAAAGTAATAATGAAACTTGGGCATTCCACCTTCTTCCTGTCTTCCTGGAAGAAATAAATTGCTTATCAAACTCAACAAAATGAATGTGGATAGTATTTCCTATAAACCCGTTTTTTTTTTTTTTTTAACAAAAAGAAAATTCCCTTGCTTCTACTCTTATTGGAAAACTGTGCTTATTAAGATTCGGGAGAAGTTTCACAACTCCTGATCTAGCAAGAGACATCACAGCATTTATTTCTTGCCCTAGCCATGCCCATGCAAACAGCTACATGCATGTATCCACACACATGCACACATATACTCTTAGCTTCCCAAAGGTGCATGCCTGGGGTCCACATCAGGGAATACACACACCGTACCCTAGCTCAAGGAAGGAGAGTTGGAAAAAAGTTGCCCTTGTTGAGGCCTGTGCGTTCCTGGGTGGTCTTGCCCTAAAGTTCCTTAACCAGGAACTACATGTCAGTGGCATCGCAAGGGTTGGTGTTATCCAATGCAGTAAGTCATGGTGTCACTCCCAAACTAGGAACATCTTCCCATATCAAACCACACAGAATCCTTACTAACAATGGCATCAGTAGGGTTGGTGTCACCCAGTGCAGTAATTAATGGTGGTACCTCCTCCCATGGACCTCCTCCTATACAAGACCATACAGAATCCTAGCGGGTTCTAACTCATAATGACTGTATGTACAGCAGAGCAAACCAATGCCTGGTCCTGAGCCATACTCACAATAATTGTGTTTAAGCCCATTGTTGCAGCCACCATGTCAATTCATCCCATTGAGGGTCTTCCTCTTTTTCGCTGACCCTCTACTTTACCAAATATGAAGTCCTTCTCAAGGGACTGGAGAACATGACTAAACGAAGTCTTATCAATCTCTCTTCTAAGCGGCATTCAGAAGTACCTCTCCCCAGACATATTTTTTCTTCTTTTGCCAGTCCATGGTAAATCAGTAGTCTTTGTCAACACTGTCATTGAAAGGCATCAATTCTTCTATCTTCCTTTTTCTCAATTCAACTTTCCCATGCATATGAAGCAACTGAAACTACTATAGCTTGGGTCAGGAACACATTAGTCATTAAAGTGATGCCTTTAACACTTTAAAGAGGTCTTTTGTGGCAGCTTTGTTGAATACATTATTTGATTTCTTGACTACTTCTTCCTTTGGCATCGAAATGAAATACTTGACAACTTCAATCTTTTCTTCGTTTATCATGATGTTACTTTTTGGTCCAGTTGTGAGGAATTTTATTTTCTTTATGTTGCGGTTTAATCAATACTGAAGTCTGTAGTCTTTTATCTTCATCAATAAGTGCTTCAAGTCCTGTTCACTTTCAGCAAGCAACACTGTGCCATCTGCATATTGCAGGCTGTTAATGAGTCTTCCTTCAATCCTGTGTTCTTCTTTGTCTAGGCCAGCTTCTCAGATTATTTTCTCAGCATAGAGATTGAATAAGTGTAGTGAAAGGGTACAACTGTGGTACACAAGTTTTCTGATTTTAAACCGTGCAGTACCCACTTGTTCTGTTCAAATTACAGCCTCTTGATTTATGTACAGGTTCCTCGTGAACATAATTAAGTGTTCTGGAAATCCCATTCTTTGCAATGTGATCTATAGTTCTTTATGATCCACACAGTCAAATGTCTTTGCATAGTCAATAAAACACAGGAATACCTCCGGTTTTCTTTGCTTTCAGCTAAGATCCATCTGACATCAGTAATGATAGCCTTTGTCCCACGTCCTCTTCTGAATGTTGCTTGAATTTCTGATGGTTTCTCGTCATGTACTGCTGACAATATTAATGAATTATTTTCAGCAAAAATTTATTTGTGTGTGATGTTCAATAATTTCTCATTCTATTGGATCATCTATCTTTGAAATAGGCACAAATATGGATCTGTTTTAGTTGGTTGGCCAGGTAGCTGTCTTCTAAGTTTCTTGGCAGGCATAGAGAAGTGAGCACTTCCAGCATTCCATCCATATTTATATTGTATGTATCTTGATACTTTACCTGTAAGCTGGGCTAACAAAAAATATTTTTGTTATAATTAACTACAGGTATATTTTTATTAAAAAATAATATATTTCTGCTGAAACACTGCATAAAAATTTTGCAGATAATCATTTTGGTGTCACCTGGTTCAGTGTGCACCCCCCACTTCACACCCCTTGTATGCCTGGAATTTCTAGGAACAAGGGACACTGTGACAGTGAAACGCTGCTACCTCCATTTTGTTCACTTAGTTCTTTTTCAGTTTGCTCAGTGTTGTTGTAGAACAGATTCCAAGATGGCTGAATGCAATGCCTTATACTCCCAAATTTAACTCTGAGCATCCTCAAAGTTGCCAGGACTCAGGACAGGACATGTTATTTATCTCTTGCTCCCTCTAGTGGCGTTGAAAGAGCTCAACCCATGTTCAGGAAAAAGCTACTATTTTGCACCTTGCTCTCTCTCTCTCTCTCTTTTATTGTGCTTTGTGTGCAAATTTACAGAGCATAACTTATTTTACATTCAATAGTTCGTGTACATTTGATTTCACACTTCGATTGCCATCCTCGACCATAACACACTCCCACCCCCTCCCATCACTGTGACCATCCCCTCCCTGTACTCTTCTTAATGATCCACTCTTGTCTGTCCAGCTTTCTCTCTTTGTGAATGCTGCCCTTCTGGAGCCCTATGGCTGATTGCTTTCCGTGGTGTATCTCGCTTGAGTAGGTGGGTGCATCACCCTAGGATAGGTGTTCTGCATGTTGGTGTTTCCACTGTTGGGCTGAGAGTTTGGGAGTGAGTCCAGTTCTAGGTCTGAAGGGTAACCCCAGGGCCATAGTCTTAGGGGTTCCACCAGGTTCCATCTGACCAGAAATTCTGGTGATTTTTGTGTTTGTCCCCTAACACTATGGTCCTGAGTTAGCAGGCCTGGTGATTCTCTCTCTCAAGGTGTTCGATTGTCTCTGAGAAGTTACCCCCAAATCTGTCTTCTGTTGCTTCAGTAATGAGTGTGGCTAATTTTGTATCACTCATATCTATGTAAGAATATCTTCAGCTAAATTTATCGTTGGTCGAGGGTACATTCCTGTTCCTCCACCTGATCCCAGTTGTCAATACATTTATCTGTAGCCTGGTGTTTAGTATTAGTGGTGATGCAGTATTGTGCATATACTTGTTTTTACCTCTGTTGCCCATATCTTATGTGTACATTTCAATATCCTTCCTTTCACCTATGTCATCATGGTGGTCACAGACTCCTTCCACACAGTCTGCCCCCTTACCCAAATCAACATGAGACCCCAACTAGTCTGAAATTTTCTCTCCCTTTCCCTCTAATACCAGGTAACCTATAAAGTGAGCTCCCTTCCTTAAGTAAACCCTTCCTTGACTTTTTACAATAATTGATTCATACAATGTTTTTCCTTCTGCGATTGACTTATTTCATTCAGCATAATGTCCTCCAAATTCATTCACATTGTGAGATGATTCTCATATTCTTCATTATTTTTTAATGTAGCATAGTATTCCATTATGTGAATGTACTATAATTTGATTATCTATTCATCTGTTGATGGGCATTTAGGTTGCTTCCATCTCTTTGGTGTAGTGAATTGTGCTGCAGGGAACATGGATGTGCCTATCTCTGTTCATGTCCTGTCTCTCACATCTTTAGGATACATTCCTAGAAAGGGAATTGCTGGATCAAACTATATTTCTGTTTTCAGTTTTTAAGGAAATGCCATGCCATTTTCCACAACGTTTGTACCATTTTGCAATCCCACCTGCAGTATATGAGAGTTCCAATCTCTTTGCAGTCTCACCAGCATTTATTGTTTTCTGTCTCGTTGAGCATTACTATTGTTGCTGGGGTGAGATGATATCTCATTGTTGTTTTGATTTGCATCTCTCTAATGGCTAATGATTGTCAGCATTTCCTCATGTGTTTGTTAATGAAGTGTCTGTTCTGTCTCTTGTCCATCTTTGAATTGGATTGTTTGTCTTTTTGGTGTCGAGGTTTTGAAGTTTTTTATAAATTTTGGTGATAAATTCTTTGACAGGTATGTCAAAGCCAAATATTTTTTCCCAGTCAGTAGGTTTTCTTTTTACCCTTTTGGAGAATCTTTCAATGTTCATAGGAATTTAATTTTTAAAAGGTCCCAGTCATCTAGCTTCTTTTCCACTGCTTGTACATTTTGGGTTATACTTGATAGTCTATTTACACCATAAATTAGGGTCCCTAGATTTGCCCCTACTTTATCCTTGATAAGCTTTATAATTTGGGGTTTTATATTTAAGTCTTTGTTCCAGGTTGAGTTTGTTTTCGTGTATGAGGTGAAGTCATGGGTATTGTTTCATTTTTCTGCAAGTGAATATCCAATATTGCCAATACCATTTATTAAAGAGGTTGACTCTCCCACATTTAATGGGCTTTGGTCCTTTGCCAGAGATGAGCTGTCCATAGATAGATGGATCTATTTCTAGGTTTTCAATTCTGTTTTATTGGTCTGTCTATCACTGTACCAATACTGTGCTGTTTTGACTACTGTGGCTGTATAGTAGGTTTTGAGATCTGGGAGTGTGAGACTTCCCATTTTGTTTTTCTTTAGCAATGCTTTCTTTATCCAAGATCTCTTTCTTTTCCATATGAAATTAATAATTGGTTTCCCACATCCTTGAAAAATGTTTATGGTATCTGGATCAAGATCGCATTGTATGTGTAGATTGCTTTGGGCAATATTGCCATTTTCACAATATTCAGTCTTCCTATCCATGAACAAGGCAGGTTCTTCCATTTATGTACATCCCTTGTAGTTTCTTATAATAGTATTTTGTAGTTTTCTTTGCATAGGTCTTTTGTGTCACTGATCAGATTTATTCCTAAATATTTTATCTCTTTGGTAGTTATTGTAAATGGTATTGTTTTCCTTATTTCCTTTTCAGAGGTCTCTTGGTTGATGTAGAGGAATCCAACTGATTTTTGTGTGTTAACCTTATACCTTGCCACTTTGGTGAACCTCTCTATTAGTTCCAGTAATTTTTTTTTTTTTCCTGCTTCTTGGGTTTTCTATGCATAGGATCATGTCATCTGCAAATAGAGATAGCTTTACTTCCCCTTTGCCAATATGGATGTCTAAATTTATGGCATTGCGGTCCAAGAAGATGCTCTACTCTGGAGAATGATCCATGTGTACTGGAGAAGAATGTGAATTGCGCTTTGTTGGCTAGAGTGCTCTGTATATGTCTATGAGGTCGACGTTCTGGTTACCTAGTGCCACTCTGACAGGAATATACCACAAATAGGATGGCCTTAACAAACAGAAGTTTATTCTTATAATTTGGAGGCTTTAAGTCCAAGTTCAAAGTGCCAGGCTCTAGGGGCTGTATGAAAGCCCCTGGACCTTGGGTTTCATCTCTGCCTTCTGCTCCAGGCCCACTCGAGCTAGAGGCATTTCTTCACTCAGACAGCTACTAGCTGCTGAGACTGAGAAGCCCCAGGGTTAACAAGTAAAAAGGCACAGTCCCGATGTTACCAAACCACGTGGCAGGTCATTAACTTAAGTCCATTGTAAGTCCCAAAGTTGGCAGAGCATAGCAGGCTGTTGAGCAATAACACAGCTGAAATGCAGGGGCCAAGTGTGCCATAGGATAGAGACCATTCCCAAGCCTTCTCCTTATGTACAGGAAGCAGACCACATCCCAAAGGCAGCTACTCAGCTGCTTGTAGTAGATCCCACCATGGAGTTGATTGCCAGTCTCATCATGGGGAATAACTACCACCAGCTGCCCAGCCACTCAACCAGGCCCAGCGAAGTTGACACACAAACATAACTACAACAGTCGAGTTGGTTGATTGTTTTGTTGAGTTTTTCTGTATCTTTGTTGAGTTTTTTTTTCTAGTTGTTCTGTTCTTCATTTAAAGTGGTGTGTTAGTCTCCTACTACTATTGTAGAGTTGTCTATTTTTCCTTTCAATTCAGTTAATATTTGCTTTACGTATTTTGGAGCATTTTCATTTGGTGCATCGATATTTATTATGTTGATGTCTTCTTAGTCAATTTATCTTTGTAGTGTCATATAATATCCTTCTTTGTTCCTTATCCTGTTTTCACCATGAATTCTGCTTTTATCAGAAATTAATATTGCCACTCCAGCTCTTTTTTGGCTGCCATTAGCTTGGTTTATTTTTTTCCACCCCATAATTTTTAATCTGTTTTTATCTTTGTGTCCAGGTAGGTCTCTTGTAGGCAGCATATCGATGGGTCTTCTTTTCTTACCCAATCAGCCACTCTCTTTCTCTTGACTGGTGTATTTAGTCCATTCACATTTAGTGTAATTAGTGATAGGTATGAATTGATTGCTGTTATTCTATTGTGTGTTTTGTTGTGTTGTTGTTGATTTCCTTGTTCCAAATATTTTTGTGTGCTGAGCTGCTTTTTTTTCTTCATCAAATGTTTCATCTCTTTTCTTTATTGTTGTTGGTTTTGTGCTTACTAATCCCAAATGTTTTTCTTCTCTTTGGGTTTGGTTAGGGGGATTGTTAATTTTCTTTGTGATTACCCTGAAATAAATTCTTATCTCCTTAAGTTTAGAACAGTCAGTTCTATAAAGACATTGTTCTGTCTTCATCTACATTTGGAAGTTTTATAATTAGAGCTTTTATTCCCTCTATTTGCTTTGTTGCTGGAGTCTGTAGATTGACTCCCTTGTTTCTTTATGTACTTTGTTTTATGAGCTTATTTTGGTCATCTACTTCTGGTTTGGTTTCTAAGTGTTGATGTCAAGTGTCCTGATTTTAATTTGTTGTTCTCTGTTGTGGGTTCTCTACTGGAAGAACTCCCTTTAGCTTTTCTTTTATGTTGGCCTGGTTTTTACAAATTCCTTTAATTTTTGTTTGTCTGAGAATGTCTTGATTTCATCCTCATATTTGATGAACAATTTGGCTCTATATAGAATTCTTCGTTAGAAGTTCTTTTCCTTCAGTGTGCTTTTTTTTTTCTTTTCCGTCAGTATGCTGTCCAATTGCCTTCTTGCCTGCATGGTTTCTGCTGAGTAATCAGAGCTTAGTCTTGTTGGTTATCCATTGTAGGTGACATTTGTTTTTTCCTGGGCTGCTCACAAGATTTTTTCTTTGTCTTTTGTCTGGAGAGTTTGATTATGATATGTTTTGGTGACTTTCTCTTGGAATCTATCCTGTATGGGGTTGGTTGAGCTTCCTAGACAGATACCTTTTCTTCCTTCATTATATGAGGGACACTTTCTGTTATCAGGTGTTCCACAATTTTGTCAGTGTTCTTTTCTTTTTTTCCTCCTCTTGTTCTGGTATTCCAATGAGGCATATGTTGTTTCTTGCCATGCCATCACATATAACTCTTAGATTCTCTTCATTTCTCTTAAATATTTGTTCTGATATTTCTTCACACAGGCTGGTGTCAAGAGATTTGTCTTCTAATTGGGATATGTGTTCTTCAAACAATTCTAGTCTACCCTTTTGTCCTTCCGTTGTGTTCTCTAACTCAGTAATTTTAGTGTTCATCTGCTGGATTTCTAACTGCTAATTTTTTATGAGTTCTGATTGTGTATTTATCTCATTATTTTGTTCTTGAATGGTTTTCCCAAATTCTTCCAGGATACTGTCTGTCTTCTCTTTGATTTTGTTTGTGGTTTCCTTGAGCTCTTGGAGAGTCCTATATACATACCTTCTAAATTCCTTCTCAGATAATATTATTGCTTGTTCTTCTTCCATGATAAATAATTCTTTAGCTTGAGGCTTTATTTCTATTGTCTTGTCCTGTTTTTTGTTCTGTTTGAGTGTCTGTTGTTTCTTAGACATTTTGAAATTTTTATCTTTAACTGTTAGTTATGTATTGATTTGTTTCATCCTGATTTTATATTTTACTATATCTGAAAGTGTGGAGCAGGTGTACTTTTTTTTGGTTGTTAATTCAAATGTACTGCGTTGCTCTTGGGTTCTCTTTGCGTTGGTGGAATCACTGGTGGGGATGTGGATGCAGGTCTCTGTTTGTCATGAAGGGGATTTAGAGTTTGGACCAGCGGATGTTGTGGTGGTTTACTGTGTTCCTTCTCTTGGATTAGGCAGAGGAGAAGGGAAAAGAAGAGAAAGAGAAAGAAAGGAAGGAAAGAAAGAAGAAAGGAAAGAAGGAAGGAAGAAAGAAGACTCCAGCAGCAAGTCCCCATTTTTCACATTTGGGTGAGGTGCTGCTAACTCAATATGGTTTGTGTCTTCCTGGGATGGCCACTAATGATGACTTTTCTATTGTCAATCAGAAACCCATGGTTCAAAATTGACAGGGACCACAATGGGCAGAGGGCCACTACCTTCTGCTTAAATCAAGAAGCTGCAAAAACCCACTACCCCAGTCCACTCTGCTAAAAAGAAGCTATGAAAGAGTTGAACCCCAGACCATGCTGTGTTCTTGCTCTGGAGCTCCACTTACTTGGAGGGAGTTTTCTCCTTTTCCCCACTCCTTTCTGAATTCCATGGCAGCCTGAGCCAGGGGGTGGGTTGATCTGTTTCCCAGTGAGGTTATCTACTCACTCAGCTGAGCTGCCAAAGTCTCTGTCAAAAACTCCTGGTGTCGGTGTTCAGAGTCCCCAATTCCTGTGGATTCTGTGATATCCGCCCCCCCCCTTCCTTCTCTCCATGGATCTCTTTTGTATTCCTAATGAGCCCTCTGCTTCTCCATCCTTCCATCTCTCTGCTGGCTAGGCAGTTTCTTCTATTCCTCCCAGTTGTTAAATCTGCTCTTTTTCTCTGTCTCCAATAAATCTGGTATCTTATCTTCTCTTTACTTGCTCATAACTACAGTATCTTTATTTCTATCTGCTTTACCTGGTTATTTAGGAATTAAGATACTAGAGGGAATAAACATGTGGGCTACAGTATGACACCATCTTCCCCCTTGTTTCACCTTGCTACCCTTAAGAATTAGGGGTGAGAATGTTTTAAATTTGTTATCCATTTCCAATTTTATAGACAATAGTAAGAAAATTCTAATTTGTAATTTAAATAATAATCAAATTTGGCATTTAACCTTTCTTGTATCTTTTTATGAATTGTGATTTGGGTGAAAGTTTACATAACATGTTGGTTTTCCATTCCACAATTCACACACATTTTGTTTTGTGACATTTACTGCAGTCCCCACAATGTCACAATACTCTTCCCACTTCTCTCTGTGTTTACCCTTTCACTTCATCCTTCCTTCCTATCCTTTCTTGCCTTCTTAGCTTTCTTCCTGGGGAAATGCCCTTTTGACCTTGTATGAGTGATTGTTCTAATGAGTGCATACCCTCCTGTCATTACTGCTAACCTTAAAAACCTATAATTTGACAGAAGGTTGAGCCATGGGGATTGAATTCAGTTCCTGGCTAGAAGAAAGTCTAAGGGCCATAGGCTGGTTCCACGAGTCTTCATCAGACCAGTAAGCCTGGTCATTTTGTGATTTTAAGTTTTGCTCCACATTTTTCTCCCACTCTATCTGAGACCTACTATTGAGATTCCTTTCAGAGAGGTCAGAAGTAGTGGCTGGGCACCATCTAGTTCTTCTGGTCTCACAGTCATGGAGGCTGAGGTCCACATAGTCCATTAGTCTTTTGGATTAATTGCATCTTTGATTTTCCTCATCCTTCTTTGCTCCAGACAAGAAGAGAACAATAGATATACCTTAGATGACCACTCACAAACTTTTAAGACCTCAGTCACTACTCACCAAAGTACGATGTAGAGTATTTTCTCTGTATATACCAATTGACTTAAGTTGCCCCAAAACTATAGTCTTGAGCCTACATGCCCAGCAACTCACTCCTTGAAAATGTTTGGTTATGACTAAGAAATTTTCATAATTTTGTCCTCTATATGTGCTATTATATTCATGGATATATTGTAAAGATATCTTCTGCCAAACCTATATATATTCATGGGTGTAGTCCCATTCACCTTCCCACCCCTGTTCAACTTGAGTATCTATCTATGTATCCAATCATAGATTACTGTTATTTTTATTGCAGGATTGTGTATGTAATAGTATTCACTTTTGTTGCCTTTAACTCTTGTGCTCCTCATGTCTTCCACTGCCTTGAACAATTTGGGTTGACCTTTCCCTTTTTGTGTATTGTCTTTGTCTTCACCCAAGTTAATATGTGTCTATACTCTGGGGGTGGGGGGTGGGGTGGGCAGGGAACCACTGCCAGTGAGTCAATTCTGACTCATAAGTGACCCACTGTGGTACTTAAAGTTATATGTCAACTTGGCTGGGCATGGTTTTGAGTGATTGGGCAGCTGGGCAGCTGGGCAGGTGGATGTAGTTATTTCTCATGGTAAGAAGGGTCATCAACTCCATTGTGGAATCTACTGGAGCAGTTGAGTAGCTGCCTTAGGGATGTGGGCTGCTTCCAGAATATAAGAAAAAGCTTTGAGAAAATCTGAATTTTTTGGCATGTCTGGATCCTACATTTGAACAAGTCTTCATCTCAATGGCTTGCTGATCTTAAGACTGTTTCTGAACCTGAACTAGTGGCCTGTCATGTTGCTTGGTATCTTGAGATTGTGCCATTTTACTTGCTGACCTTGGATTTTTCCAGCCTCAGCAACCAGCAGCTGCCTGAGTTAAGAGATGTGCCAGCTCCAGTGGGCTGGAAGTAAGAGGCAGAGCTGAAGCTCAAGGTGGGGGGGCCTTCATCTAGCCCCTAGAGTTGACACTTTGAATTTAGACTTCTAGCCTCCTTAAACTGTAAGAGAATAAAGTCCTTGTTTTTTCAAGCCACCCATTTGTGGTATTTCCTGTTTGAGCAATACTAGAAGACCAAAATGTTGGGTTTCAAAGGCAGTAAATCTTCACAGAAGTACATTACCCTATCTTCCTTCTGTGGAGCAGCTGGTTGGTGTGACCCACCCAACTTCTGGTTGTCAATCAGATGCCTTAGGCACTGTGCCACCAGAGCTCCTTGTCTACCCTCTAGTTAATGATTTACCATTTTTTCCCCTCCCACCTCTGGTAACTGTGAAAGAATGATTCATTCTGTGTGTAAATCTTTTCTTGACTTTTTACAATAGTTGTCTCATACAATATTTGTCCTTTTGTGATTGACAATTTCACTCCACATAATGTCCTCTAGGTTCATCCATATTATTAGATGTTTCACAGATCCATCGGTATTCTTTAACATTTAGGAGTATTCCACTGTGTGTATGTACATTAGTTTGTTTATCCATTCATCCATTGATAGGCACCTAGGATGTATCCATATTTTTGCTATTGTGAATAATGCTGTGGTGAACATGGGTATGTAGATATCTGTTTATGTCATGGATCCTATTTCTCTAGGATATATACCTAGTAATGCAATTGTAGAATCATCTTAAGGAAGTACCATATGGCTTTCCACACTAGTTATACCACTTTACAGTCCCACTAACAGTACATGAGGGCTCCACTTTCTCCACACCTTTACCAACATTTGTTGTTTTCTGTCTTGTTGAACTTTGCTATTAATACTGGGGTGAGATGATATCTCATTGTTGTTTTCATTTGCATCTCTCTAATGGCTAATGATCACAAGAATTTCTTCATGTATTTGTTAACTGTCTGAATGTCTTCTTTGGTGAAGTGTCTGTTCATATCCTCTGCCCATTTTTAATAGAATTGTTTGTCTTTTTGTTGTTGAGGTGTAGAAGTCTTCCATAAATTTTAGAGATTAGTCCCTGTCTGAGTTGTCATTGGCAACTTTTTCCCTTAGTCTGTAGGTTCTCTTTTTAGTCTTACTGAGAAGTATACTGATGCACATAAATGTCTAATTTTTAGGAGGTCCCAGTTGTCTAGGAAGAGTTGATACTTTTAGTTGTGGTGTTGACAAATACTGAAAGTACAATGCACTGCCAGAAGAATGAACAAATATGTCTTGGAAGAAATGCAGCCAGAATGCTCCTTGGAAGTGAGAAAGCCCAGACTTTATCTCACCTACTTAGATTATGTTGTCAGAAGGGACCATTCCTTGGAGTAAAATATCATGTTGAGTAAAGTGGATGGTCAGTGAATAAGGGGAAGAGCCTCAACAAGATTGACTGACACAGTGGCCGCAATGATGAGTTCAAGTATAGCAAGGATTATGAGGATGGCACATGAAAAGGCAGTGTTTTGTTCTGTTGTACAAAGGGTCACTATGAATTGGATTCTACTCAATGGAATCTAACAACAAAAACAACAACAAGAGTGGTCCAGCTCCTAGGAGGAAGATGGTGTCTTACCTGTAGCCCATATGTTTGTTTCCCTCTAGCATCTTAATGCCTGAAAAACTAGGTGCAGCAGTTCAAAGCAGGGATTCTGGGGTTGTCAACAGCTCATTACATTGGAGAAGGCCAGATATAGTGGAGAAGGAGAAGAAAGGAGGGAGAGGAAGGGTAAATAACCAGGAACAATAAAAATAAATGATCCTGCCCTGCAATGTGTCAGCTGATGGTACAGAGCAGCAGGGAGCTCCCTGGGCAGTGGAGTGGGAACATCAGAGGACCAGCAGCCACTCCAGGGCTCTGCCCACAGCACTGGCTTCTATTGGTAATTTTGGGACCTGTGCTAAATGGGTGAGTGACATTTCTGAGAATGAGAGGAGACCCCTCTGGCTAGGGTAGCCACTGAATTGGGAGCAGAGAGGGAAGCATACCACAGATGGGCAGACCCTGGGATGAGCTCACAGTGCAGACCTGGGATCCAGCTCTATCAGGACAGCTTTTTGGCATGGAGGGGCCTAGAGTACAGTGTTTTTGTGGCTGAATGAACCAGGCAGAAAGTGGTGGCCCCCTAACCACTGGGGTCTTTGCTGAGTTGGAGCTGTGGGCCTCTGAGTGACAATATAATGTCATCATTGGCAGCCTACCCAAACCCCAGATACGTGCTACTGGAGCACTGGAGCTTTCTTTTTTCTTTTCTTCCTCCTTTCCCTGCCTCTCCCCTTCCTCACCCAACAGGAGAACCACATTAAGCCATCACCACACCTGCCTGTTCCAATCCTAAATCTTTTTGACAATGAACAGAGAGTGGCATCCACATTCCACACAGTGATTCCACCATCACAAAGAAAACTGCAGAGCAATCCAGCACACCTGAATTAATAACCAAAAAATAAATAAAATAAAATATACCAGCTCCACCCTTACAAAAATATTTTAACATAAAATCAAGACAAATCAAATCAATAAATAACTAACAGTTAGAGACAACAATTTCAAAATGTCTAGGAAACAACAGGCAATGTCAAATAAAACAACAAAACAAAACAAAACAGGATAAGACAAAAGAAGTAAAACCCCAAACAAAAATCTCATTAAGCATGCAGGAAGAGGAGGCAATAGGATTATTAGAGAAGGAATTTAGAAAATGTGTTTCTAGAACTCTACAAGAGCTTAAGGAAACCTCAAAGAGAACCAAGGAAAACAGAGACAGTACCCTGGAAGAACTAAGGAAAACCATTCAAGAACAAAATAACAAAAATTAATATATGTTCTCATTACCTAGTGCTGCTCCAACAAGAATATATCACAAATGGGATGGCTTTAACAAAAGTTTTTCTTACAATTTGGAGACTTTAAGTCTGAGTTCAAAGTGCCAGGCTCTAGGGCTAGGTGAAAGCCCTTCAACCTTGGGCTTCAGTTCTTCCTCCTACTCCCAGCCCACTGAAGCTGTTGTTGTTGTTGTTGTTATGTGCCGTCGAGTCGGCCCCGACTCATAGCGACCCCTCCTTGGGTTTCCGAGGCAGTATCACTACGGAAGTAGGATTGCCCAACCTTCCTTCCGAGGAGTGGCTGGTGGGTTTGAACCGCCAGCCGTCTGGTTAGCAGGCAAGTGTCTTAGCCACTATGCTACCAGAGCTCCCGCCCACTGAAGCTAGAGGCTTTTATTCACTCAGACAGCTACTGGCTGCTGAGACTGACAAGTCCAAGGTTGACAAATAAAAAGGCACAGTCCCAATGTTACCAAATCACACAACAGGCCATTAACTCAAGTCTGTTGAAAGTCCCAAGGTCAGCAGAGCATGGCAGGCTGCTAAACAATGACACAGCTACATGAAGGGTTCAAGCATTCCATAAGCTAGAGACCATACCCCAAAGATTCTTCTTATATACAGGAAGCAGACCATATCCCTAAGGCAGCTACTCAACTGCTCATGGTAGATTCCACCATGGAGTTGATTATCAGCCTCATCATGGAGAATATGACATCCAGCTGCCCAGTCACTCAACCAGGCCCAGCCAATTTCACACACAAACATAACTACCACAACACAGAATCAGAACTCATACAAAAACAGCAGTTAGATATCCAGAAGATGAATACTAAGATTACAGAATTACACAACACAGTGGAAGCACAAAATAATAGGCTAGAACTGGCTGGAGAACACATTTCCCAAATAGAAGACAAATCCCTTGACACCAGCCTGTATGAAGAAAAATCAGAACAAAGATTTAAGAGAAATGAAGAGAACCTAAGAGTTATATGGGATGGCATGAAAAGAAACAATATAACCTCATTGGAACTCCAGAACAAGAAGACACACACACACACACACACAAATAAAACACTGAGAAAATTGTAGAAGACTTGCTAACAGAAAATTTTCCCCAAAGCATGAAGGGAGAAAAAATGTTTGTCCAAGAGGCTCAAAGAATCCCCTACAGGATAGATCCCAAGAGAAAATCAATAAAGCATGTCATAATCAAACTCTCCAAAAGAAAAGACAAAGAAAGAATCTTGCAAGCAGCCAGGGAAAAAGAGAAATGTCACCTACAATGGTCTAGCAATTAGGCTGAGTTCTGATTACTCAGTAGAAACCATGCAGGCAAGAAGGCAACAGATGGCATATAGAAAACTCTGAAGGAAAAGAACTTCCAACCAAGAATCCTATATCCAGCCAATTTGTGCATCAAATATGAGGATGAAGTCAAGACATACTCAGATAAACAGAAATTAAGGGATTTTGTGAAAAACAGACCAACCCTACAAGAAATGCTTAAGAAAGTCCTTCCAATAGAGAACCCACAACAGAGAACAACAAAATCAGGACACTTGAAATCAACACTAAAACCAAATCAGAACTAGATGCTCAAAATAAGACCATGATACATTGTACACAAAGAAACAAGGGAGTCCATCTGCACACAACACCAGCAACAAAGCAAATAGAGGGAATAAAAGTTCTAGGTACAAAACCTCCAAATGGAGAGGAAAACAAGACAATGTCCTTATAGAACAGAGTATTCCAAAAAATATAGAGACAAGAAATTCAATCCAAGGTAAGCACAGAGAAAATTAACAACCTCCCCTAAGCAACCCCAGAAAGAAAAAAAAAAACATTTGGGCTTAGTAAGCACAAAACCAACAATAAAGAAGAAAAGAGAGGCAACACTTGACAACAAAATGAACTAAGCACAGAAAAGTAGATGGACCAAGGAAATTCCAACAACACAACAAAAAAAAACAATAGAATGACAGCAATCAATTCATAGCTATCACTAATTACACTCAATGTGAATAGACTAAATGCACCAGTCAAGAAAAGAGAGTAGCAGACTGGATAAGAAAAAAAAAGACTCATCGATATGCTGCCTACAAGAGACGCACCTTAGACACAAAGATAAAAGCAAATTAAAAGTTAAGGGGTGAAAAAAACATACCAAGCCAATGATAACAAAAAAAAAAAAAAAGAGAGAAGGAGTGGCAATATTAATTTCCGATAAAATAGACTTTAATGTGAAAAACAACATAAGAGACAAAGAAGGACACTATAGGATAGTGAAAAGATCAGTTGACCAAGAAGACATTACGGTAATAAATATCTATGCACACAATGAAAGTGCTTCAAAATACATTAAGCAAACTTAATTGAATTGAAAGAGAAAATAGACAACTCTACAATAGTAGTAGGAGACTCTAACAAACCACTTTCAAGAAGGGACAGATCAACTAGAAAAAAACAAAGATACAGAAGAAGTCAACAACACAATCTACCAACTAGACTTCATAGACATATGCAGAGCACTGCACCCAACAAAAGTGCAATTCACATTCTTCTTCAGTGCATATGGATCATTCTCCAGAATAGATCATATGTTAGGACATAAAACAAGCCTCAATAAATTCAAAAACATTGAAATACTACAAAGCATCTTCTCAAATCACAATGCTATAAAATTAGAAATTAACAGGAAGATCAAGGAAAAAACATCAAACATGGAAATTGAATAATACACTGCTCAAAAACTACTGGGTAACAGAAAAAATAAAGAGTGAAATAAAAACAAGAATTAAGATACATCTTACTAAAACCCATGGGACACAGCAAAAGCTGTACTCAGAGGCCAATTTATTACAATAAATGCAAACAGCAAAAAAGAGAAAAGAAACAAAATCAACACTTTAACTCAATGACTCCAACAATTAGAAAAAGAGCAATAAAAGAATCCTACAATGTTCAGAAGTAAGGAAATAATAAAGATCAGAGAAAAAATAAACAAAATAGGAAAAAAAATAGAGAAAGCAAACAAATCAAGAAGCTGGTTCTTTGCAAAGATTAACAAAATTGACAAAACATTGGCAAATCTAACAAAAGAAAAGAAAGAGAAAACACAAATAACAAGAATTATAAATGAATAGGGCAACATCACAGTAGAACCAAGTGAAATAAAGACACTGACAGAAAATAATGAAGAAGTGTACTCCAACAGATTCAAGAACATGAAAAAGATAGACAAATTCCTAGAAATACAAGACCTACCTAAACTATCCTACTCAGAGATGGAACACTTGAACAGAACCATAACAAAGGAAGAAATTGAACAGGTAATAAAAAAGAAAAGAAAAGAAATAAACTGCCCACAAGAGAAAATCCTGGCCCTGATGGCTTCAATGGAGAATTTTACCAAATATTCAGGGAAGAGTTGACACCTATTCTATGTAAGCTATTCCAGAACATAGAAGAAGATGAAATGCTCCTAAAATCATTTTATGAAGCAAGCATAACACTAAAACCAGGGAAAGACACCACTAAAAAGGAAAACTATAGAACAATATCCCTCATGAACGTTGATGCAATAATCAACAAAATCCTACCCAACAGAATCCAAAAAAATCAAAATATCAAAAAAACAAAAACAAAAACAAAACAAAAAAAAAACATCCTGACTAAGTGGGATTCATACCTGGTATGCAAGAATGGTTCAACATCAGAAAAACAATCAATGTAATCCACCACATATACAAAACCAAAGAAAAGAACCATATGATCATATCAATCAATGCAAAAAAGGCATTTGATAAAAATCAAACACGTGTTTCCATGCTCAGCAAAATAAGGATAGAAGGGAAACTCCTCAACATGATAAAGGGCATATATGCAAAACCAAAGGCCAACATTTATTATTAATGGAGAAAGACTCAAAGCATTCACCTTATGAATGGGAACCAGACAAGGATGCCCTCTATCATCACTCCTATCTAACATTGTACTGGAATTCCTAGCCAGGGCAATAAGGCAAGAAAGAGAAAAAAAAAAAAAAAA
>NW_006921637.1:5260616-5262806 GCF_000298275.1 Orycteropus afer afer | reverse complement strand
TTGAACCACCAGCCTTCTGGTTAGCAGTCAAGTGCCTTAGGCACTATGCTACCAGAGAATATCTAGGAATAAATCTTGTCAGAAATGACTATAAAGCACCACTACAGGGGAATGGAAGAACCTGCCTTGTTCATGGATAGGAAGACTGAAAATTGTGAAAATGTCAATACTATCCAGAGTAATCTACATATTTAATGCAATCCCAATGCAGATACCAACTAAAATTTTTAAGGATATGGAAAAACCAATTACTAACTTGAATGGAATGGAAAGAGACCTCACATAAGCAGAGCACAGTGGGAGGTTTTACACTCCCAGATCTCAAAACCTACTATACAGCCACAGTAGACAAAACATTGTGGTGTTTGTACAATGATAGACAGATAAACCAATGGAACAGAATTGAAAACCCAGAACTAGACCCATCCATCTATGGACAGCTGATCTTCAACAAAGTTCCAAAACCCATTAAATGGGGAAGAGATAGCCTCTTTAATAAATGGTGCTGATGTCCACTTGCAGAAAAATTAAACAAGACCTATACGTCATGCCATACACACAAACAAACTCAAGTTGGATCAAAGACTTAAATGTTAAACCCAAAACTATAAAGTTCATCAAAGATAAAATAGGGGTAAATCTGAGGACCCTAAATTACAGCATAAATAGACTATCAAGCACAACGCAAAATGTACAGGCAGTTGAAGAGAAGCTAGATGACTGGGATCTTTTAAAACTTAAATTCTTATGCACATCACATCAAAAGACTTCAACAAAAGGATAAAAAGAGAACATACAGATTGAGAGAAAATATTTGCCTATGACATATCTGACAAAGGACTTATCTCCAAAATCTATAGAAAACATCAACATCTCAACAGCAAAAAGACAAACAACCCAATGGAAAAATGGGCAAGGGACATGAACTGACACTTTACTAAAGATATATGCTGGCAGTCAACAAACACATGAGGAATTTGTTCATGGTCATTAGCCATTAGAGAGATGCAAATCAAAACAATGATGAGATGTCATGTCACCCCAACAATAATAGCAAAGTCCAACAAGACAGAAAATACCAAATCTGGTGAGGCTGTGGAGAAATTGGCACATTTGTACACTGCTGGTGGGACTGTAAAATGGTACAACCATTGTGGAAAGTAGTATGGTGTTTCCTTTATAAACTGAGAATAGAAATACCATTTGAACAAGTAATTTCATTACTAGGAATATATTCTAAAGAGGTGGGAGACAAGACATGAACAGACACATGTACACGCATGTTCATCGCAGCAAAATTCACTATAGCAAAGAGATGGAAACAACCTAAATGTCCATCAACAGATGAACAGATAACCGAACTATGGTACATTCACACAATGGAATACCATGCTACATTAAAGAACAATGAAAGATACATGAATCATCTCACAACATGGATAAACCTGGAGGACATTATGCTATGTGAAATAAGTCAGTCCCAGAAGGACAAATATTGTATGAGCTCATTACTGTAAAAAGACAAGAAATACTGCTTAGGGAAGGGAACTCACTTTGTACGTTACCATGGTGAGGAGGGAATGGGAGGGGATAATTTCAGGCTAGTTGGTGGCCACACACTGAGTTGGGTAAGGGGAGGGATGGTATGGAAGGAATCTGTGACCACCATGATAACATTGGGAAAGAGAGGATACCCAATTGTGCACATAAGATATACACGACAGAGGCTAATACTAACCAGTATATCCATAATACTGCATTACCATTAGCACCAAACACCAGGCTACAGATAAACACATAAACATCTGAGATCAGATGGGGTCAGTGAAAGGATTATACTCTAGACCAAAGATAGATTCAGCTGAGGCTAAGCTTGCACAGATACCAGTGATACAAAATACCTGTGATCCTTACAGAAGCAACAGAAGACAGACATAGAGCAATCCCTCATAGACAGCTGATCACTGTGGGAGAGAGATCCAATGGACTCAGGACCATGGTATTGGGAGATACCAGACTCAATTGGCACAACAAAATACATAAAAATCTTGCTCCACAACCTACTTTGGTGATTAGCATCTCTCTAATAGCTAATGATCGTGAGCATGTCTTCATATGTTTGTTGGCTGCTTGAATATCCTCCTTGGTGAAGTGTCTATTCATGTTTTCTGCCCATTTTTTAATTGGATT
>NW_006921637.1:5240740-5243514 GCF_000298275.1 Orycteropus afer afer | reverse complement strand
GTGTAGAGGAATCCAACTGATTTTTGGATGTTGATCTTATATCCTGCCACAATGGTAAATATCTCAACTAGTTCCAGTAGATTTTTGACTGAATCTCTTGCGTTTTGTAGGTATAGGATCATATCATCAGCAAATAGGGATAGTTTGAATTCTTCCTTACTAATCTGAATGCCTTTGATTTCCCTTTCTTGCCTTATGGCTATGACTTCCAATACAATGTTGAATAGAAGTGGTGACAGAGGGCATCCTTGTCTGATTCTTGTTCACAAGAGGAATGGTTTCAGTCTCTCTCCATTGAGAATAATGTTGGCTGTTGTTTTTGCATAAATGCCCTTTATTATGTTGAGGAAAGTCCCTTCTAATTTTGCTGAGAGTTTTGAGCAGGAATTGGTGTTGGATTTTATCAAATGCCTTTTCTGCATCAATTGATATGATCATGTGGCTCTTTTTCTTTGTGGTGGATGATGTTGATTGTTTTTCTAATGATGAACCATCCTTTCATACCTGATATGCACCCCACTTGGTCATAATGAGTGATTTTCTTGATATGTTGTTGCAATCTATTGGCTAGTTTTTTGTTGAAGATTTTTGCATCTATATTCATGAGGGATATTGGTCTGTAGTTTTCCTTTTGCGTGATGTCTTTGCCTGGTTTTGGTATCAAGGTCATGCTTGCTTCATAAAATGAGTTAGGGAGGATTCCATTCTTTTCTATGTTTTGAAATAGTTTGATTAGGATTGGTGTCAGTTCTTCTCTAAATGTTTGGTAGAATTCTCCTGTGAAACCATCTGGGCCAGGACTTTTTTTTCTTGGTAATTTTTTGATGACCTGCTCAATTTCTTCTTTTGTTATGGATCTGTTCAACGTTTCCAAATCAGTCTGTGTTAGTTTAGGTAAGTGGTGTGGTTCTAGAAATCTGTCCATTTCTTCCAAATTTTCAAATTTGTTGGAGTACAGTTTTTCATAGTAACCTGATATTATCTTTTATATTTCAGTTGGTTCTGTTGTGATGTCACCCGTTTAATTTCTTATTCATGTTATTTGTATTTTCTCCATCTTTTCTTTTCTTAAATTTGCCATTGGTTTCTCAATTTTATTGATCTTTTCAAAAAACCAACTTCGGGTCTTGCTGATTTTTTCTATTGCCCTTCTATTTTCTGTTTCATTGATTTCTGCTCATATCATTATTATTTCCTTTCTTCTGGTGACTGTAGGCTTTTTTTGCTGCTCCTTTTCTAATTGTTGAAGATGTTGGTTTAAAGTGTTGATTTTGGCTCTTTCTTCTTTTTTTTGATGTGTGCAGTTATTCCAATAAATTGTCCTCTGGTCACTGCTTTTACTGTGTCCCAACAATTTTGGTATTTTTTATTTTCATTCTAATTTGATTTAAGGAATTTTTGAATTTCAATTTTTATCTCGTCTCTTGCCCAGTGTTTCTCAAGGAGGGTGTTATTCAGTTTCCATGTGTTTACTCTTTTTCTTTTGACATCTTATTTTTGATTTCTAATTTGAAAGCACTATGATCAGAGAAGATGCTTTGCAGTATTTCAGTGTTTTTAAATTTATGAAGGCTTGCTTTATGGTCTAACATATGGTCTCATGTGCACTGGAGAAGAATGTATATTGTGCTGCTCTTGGGTGGAGTGCTCTGTAGATGTCCATAAGGTCAAATTGGTGGGTTGTATTGTATAGTAATGTATAGCTCTTCTGCATCTTTGTTGAGTTTCTTTCCAGTTGTTCTATCTTACCATGAAAGCAGTGTATTAAAGTCTTCCCCTCTCTGTGGAGTCATCTATTTGGCTTTTCAACTCTTTTAAAGTCTGATTTATGTATTTTGGGGCTCTTCCATTGGGTCCATAGATATTTATTATGGCTATATCTTCATGTTCAATTGATCCTTTAATCATTATATAATATCCTTTCTTGTCTCATACGGAGGTATTCATCTTAAAGTCAATTTGATCAGAAATTAATATTGCCACTCCTGCTCTTTTACAGTTGCCATTTGCTTGATATATCTTTTTCCAACCTTTGATTTTTAGTCTATTTTTGTCTTTATCTCTAAGGTATGTCTTGTGTAGGCAGCATATTGATGGGTTTTGTTTTCTTATCCAATCTGCAACTCGCTGTCTCTTGAGTGGTGCATTTAATCCATTAACATTCAGTGTAATTATTGAGAAGTATGAAGTAGTTGCTGTCATTTTGTTATGTGTTTTTTCATGGTGGCCCTGGTTTCTTTTTTCCATACTATTTATTGTGCTGAGCTCATTATGTTTATGAATCGTGTTATCATCTCCTTTGTTGCTGTTGTTTTAGTATTTGCTGAAATTTGTGCTTGTCCTCTGTTTTATTGTGATATGAAGGTTCATCATTTTTCTTTAAGGTTACCCTATGATTTATAATTTTCTCCCTGGGTTTAGGACAGTCCATTCTATCTTGCAACTCTCTTAACTTCCTCACCATTTACAAGTTCTGTAACTACACAGTCTTTTCCCTCTTTTTGTTTGTAGCTGTCTTTATTTGCCAATTGATGTCTCTGGTTCCCTATTTACAATCTTGTAAGCTCATTTTACTTTGGATATATCCATAGCTGTGGTTTCTGGGCTATTTCATCTTGTGTATTAATCATCAGTTTTTATTTGCTATTTGTGGTTCTCTTTAAAGGACTCCCTTTAGCATGTCTTGTAAGGTTGGTCTGGTTTTAACAAATTCCCTTAGTTTCTGCTTATCTGGAAATCTAATTTCACCATCATATTTGAGGGACAATTTTGTC
>NW_006921637.1:5230205-5231564 GCF_000298275.1 Orycteropus afer afer | reverse complement strand
CAGCAAGCAAAGTTGTATCGTCTGCATATCTCAGGTTGTTAATGATTCTTCCTCCAATCCTGATGCCACGTTTTTCTTCATATAGTCCAGTTTCTTGGATTATTTGCTCAGCATATAGATTGAATAAGTGTGGAGAAAGAATACAACCCTGATTCACTCTCTTCTTGGTTTTGTATAATTTCTAATTTTTTATTTATTTTGTCATTTTGTTCTTGAATTGCCTTTCATAATTGTTCTAGGGTTTTCTCTGTGTTTTCCTAGATCTGTCTCTCAAATCGTTGAAGATTCCTACATATAATTGTTTTGAATTCCTAATCAGGGAGTTCCAATGCTGCATCATTTTCAGGGATGTATTTTGGGTCTGTTTTCTGGTCCCTTGTTTCTCCTCAGTTTTCTTGCTTTTTTGTGTTGACTGTGATGCTCTGTTGTGACATTTTTGTGTTTATATTTAATTGGTGATCATATGTTGGAGTGACTTGCCCACAATTTTCATTTCCTTTGTTTTGTTTGCATGTTATCTACACAAGCAGGTTACCGTGCTCCTCTGTTCACTAGTTGACAGCACTTATACACTCACCACCTGTCTCCTTTCCTGTGACATATGTCTTTCATGTGTCCCTGCTGACCTTGACAAACAGAACCTATTCTTAGGTCCCTGGAATCTGAATTAGAATGCTATCACTTTAAAATCCAAAATGGTTGCCACTTGTAAAGATTCAAAATGGCTGCACCCTCGTTCACTTTAAATATCCAAAATGGCCACCACTTGTAAACATTCAAAATGGCTGTGCCCTTGGTCACTTAAAATATCCAAAATGGCTGCCACATGTAAACAATCAAAATGGCTGCATCCTCCGGACAGCAAAAAGTCAACAGCTCAGGTTGTCTCCCTCCTTGCTGTTTCCCTTTCTCATCATAGGCCACCAGTGCAGTTGTCCCTGCAGCCCTTGGTGATCAAGGTTGATCTTTAGGTCAATTCTCAGTTCCCAACACCACTTGAAAATATTCAAGCTGTTGGTCCCGTCAGAGTAGCTGAAGTCTGCAGCTCTGTCTGTCTCTGTACTCACTGTTTTTGTTCACATTTTCCACTAGTTGGTGCCTAATCCACTTATGTATAGTTGCTTTCAAAGCTCGGGGTTCCAGTATTATCTTCTGTATCTCTGTCAATTGGTTTTTCTTTTCTTGGTTGAAGAGGGTCTGTGTCACTTGTCTGCCTTTTCCTTCATCTTACTGGAAGTGCCTCTTTCTTCTTTTTTGATGTTTGCATTGTTGTTGTTGTTGTTGTTGTTATGTGCCGTCGAGTCGGCCCCGACTCATAGCGACCCCTCCTTGGGTTTCCGAGGCAGTATCACTACGGAA
>NW_006921637.1:5225215-5230105 GCF_000298275.1 Orycteropus afer afer | reverse complement strand
TCTGTTGTCTCCAAGACATTGTGGCATTGTTGTATTTATGTCTCTGTTAACTTTTCAGTCATCCAGGTCTGGAGTGTCTTTGGTGTTACTGGCAAGTGGCACCTGTTTTTAAGCCCCTGGAATCTGGGAGAGTGCTGTCTCTTTAAATGTCCAAAATGGTTAAGCCTCTTATAAACATTGAAAATGGCTGTGCCCTCTATAGATAAAAGTCCACAGCTCAGTCCGCCTTCCTCTTCGCTGCTGCTTCGCTTTTTATTCCCCAGCCGCCAGAGCAGTCCTCTGTGCAGTCCCTGGCCAGATTTTAGGTTAAATTTTAGGTCCTCCCAACACTCAGCAATCTCCAAGCCATCTGTGCTGTCAGGATCGCTCAGGATCACTGTAAGACTTCAGCTCCTTATGTCTCCTTTTTTAGTATTCTCATGCAAATTCTTCTGTTAGTTGGGGTTTAAACCACTTCTGTATCTTTCTCTTCAAGGATCAGGGGCCAGGATTATCTTCTGTGTCTGTGTTAATTGGTTCCCCTTTTCTTTGTTGAAGAAGGTCTGTGCAGTCTTTCTGCCTATTCTGCCATCTTACCGGAACCAGCCTTGTCTTTTTTATCATTTGCACTTTGTTCCATATTTTTCTCCTACTCTATCAAAGAACTCCAATTTTGATCCCTTTCTGAGTGGTTGGTATTGATAGCTGGGCACCATCTAGTTCTTCTGGTCTCAGGGTCATGAATGCCAAAGTTCCTGTGGTCCATTATTCTTTTGGACTAACTCTTTCCATGCATCTTTATTTTCTTCATTGTTCTTTGCTCTGGACAAGTTGCCACTTAGGTGGCCACTCACAAGCTTTTAAGACCCCAATCACTACTCACTAAAGTAAGCTGTAGAGCAGTATTTGTTTATTTTGTGTGTGTGTGTGTGTGCTTGGAGTGCAAATTTACAAAGCAGATTTGTTTTACATTCAAAAGTTCATGCACATTTGATTTCACAGCCCTGATTACCCTCCTCAACTATAAAAATCTCTCTTCCCCTATCCTCGCTGTGATTACTCCCTCCCTGTGCCCTTCTTATCTATGCAATCCTGACTGTCCAGCTTTCCCTCTATGTGAATGCTCCCCCTCTGGTGTCTCATGGATGACTTCTCTAAGTGCTGTACCTCCCTAGAGTAGGTGGGTGCATTACTCTGGGGTAGGTGTTCTGCATGTAGAGCCAATCCATGAAAGTCAGTCCATTTCTAGGCCCAAAAGGTAACCTTGGGCCATAGTCTCAGGGGTTCCACCAGTCTTTATCTGACCCCTAATTCTGGTCATTTTTGTGTTTTTGAATTTTGTTCCATATTTTTCCTTCCACTGTATCCAGGATCTCCATTTGTGATCACTTTCTGAGTGGTTGGCATTGGTAGCTGGGCACCTTCTAGTTCTTCTGGTCTCAGTGTTGTGAAGGCTGAGGTCCTCATGGTCCAGCTTATCTTTGGACTAATTGTTTCCTTATGACTTTGATTTTCTTCCCTCTTCTTTGTTCCAGATGAGAGGATACCAGTAGTTGCATCTTAGATGGCTGCTCGAAACCTTTTGAAACTTCAGTCACTACTCACCAAAGTAGGATGTAGAACAAGATTTGTATGTACTATGTTGTGCCAATTGAGCATGATTTCTCCTGAGACTATGGTCCTGAGCCCGAAGGCCCAGTGATTCTCTCTCTCAAAGTGGGTGGTTTTCTCCGAGAAGCTACTCCAACCCTATCTTGTTTTGCTTCTGCAATGTATGTGGATAAGTTTGTAGCACAAGTACATATGTAAGATTATCTTCAGCCAAATCTATCCTGCTCTAGGGTATATTCATTGTAGAACAGTATTTTTTTAAACCATATTGTGTCAATTGAGCTTGATGTTGCTTGTTACCATGGCCCCCAGCCCGCAGGCCCAACAATTCACTCCCTCAAGGTGCTTATGTGACTAAGAAGTTGTGCTAAATTTACCTCCTGTTAGGTTTAAACTGCACATGAACATTTTTATAGCATTTTATATATAGGAAAATAGTCTGACAAATGTATAGTTGTGGGTATATTCTCATTCACCCATCTATACCTGATCTTCTTTCCTATCTACCTGTGTATCCACCCACAGATTAATGTTTTCTGTTGCTGATAGTGCAGTAGTGTGTATGCATTAGTAATTGCTTTTATTTTCTGTAAGTCTTGTGACCTCTGTGTTTCTTCCTTTTCTTTAGAGATATTGTTCTAGTTACATACTTTTGTTATATTGCTTTTCCCTTCACTCGTGTCAAACCCATATCTGTTTTTTCTCCATTCCATTTTCTTCCCGTCCTTGGTAAACAACAAAGAAAATTTCCTTCCCTGTGTAAACTTTTCCTTGTCATCTTATGATAATGGACTCATACACTATTTTTCCGTCTGTGACTGACTTCACTCAGCATAACATCTTCCAAGTTCATCCATATTATGTGCTGATTTGGTGATTCTTCATTATTCTTTCATTTGCATAGTATTCCACTATGTGGATGTACCATAGTTTGGTATTCCATTCATCTGTTGATGAGCACTTAGGTTGTTTCCATCTCTTTGCTATTGTAAATAATGCTGCGATAAACATGGGTCTGCATATATGTAGTCACATCCCTGATCTCACCTCTTTAGGATGTATTTCTAGTAATGAGATTACTGAATCTAAAAGTATTTCTATTTCCAATATTTTAAGGAAGAGCCATATCACTTTTCACAGTGATTGTACACCAAAAAGGTATAAAAATTCTAATATCTCCACACCCTTGCCAACATTTGTTCTTTCTGTCTTGTTGAACTTTACTATTTATTCTGGGGTGAGATGGTATCTCGTTGTTTTGGTTTGCATCTCTCTAATGGCTAATGATTGCACCCATTTCTTCATGGCTGCCTGATTGTCTTCTTTGGTGAAGTGTCTGTTCATGTCCTTTGCCCACTTTTGAAGTGGGTTGTTTGTTTTTTTGATATTAAGGTGTTGAAGTTTTCTATAAATTTTAGAGATAAATCTTTTGTCAGATATGTCATTGCCAAATTATTTTTTCCCCAGCCTGTAGGTTCTCTTTTTACTCTTTTGGAGAAGTTTTTTGATACACATAAAAATTTAGTTTTTAGAAGTTCCCAATCATCTAGTTTCTTTTCTATTTGTGCATTTTGGGGTATGTTTGATATTCTATTCATGCCAAAAATCAGGCCTCCTAAATTTTATAGTTTTTGATTTTACATTTAAGTCTTTGAGCCATCTTGAGTTTGTTTTTGTATATCATCTGAGGTATGGATCTTGTTTTATTTTTCTGCAAATAGATATCCAGTTTTGCTAGCATAATTTGGTAAGGAGACTCTCTCTTTCTTATTTGAAGGGTATTAGCTATTTGTCAAAGATCAGCTGTCCATATGTGGATGGATCTATTTCTGTTCCACCTGTCTATGTGTCTACTGTTGTACCAATACCAGGCTGCTTTGACTACACTGGCTATATAAAAGATTTTGAGATCAGTGGGTGTGAGACCTCATACTTTGTTATTCTTCTTCAGTAGTGCTTTCCTTATCTGTGTTCTCTTTTATTTCCATATAAAATTAATAATTGTTTTTTCCATGTCCTTAAAGAATATTGATGGAATTTCTATTGGGATTGCATTGAGTCTGTAGATTGCTTTGGGTAATATAGACATTTTCACAAGGTTCATTCGTCCTATCCATGAGCATGGGATTTTCTTCCATTTATATAATCTTTTATAGTTTCTTGTAGCAGTGTTTTGTATTACTTTGCATAAGTATTTTGTGTCCCTGATAAGATCTATTCCTAGTATTTTATCTTCTTGGTAGCTTTTTTGTAAATGGTATTGTTTTCTTTATTTCCTTTTCAGAGATCTCTTTGTTGATGTAGAGGAATCCAACTAATTTTTGTATGTTGATCTTGTATCCTGCCACTTTGGTGAATCTTTCAATTAGTTCAGAAGCTTTCTTGCTGAGTCTCTAGGGTTTTCTTTATATAGGATCATGTTATCCACAAATTGAGATAGTTTTACTTCTTCTTTGCCAATTTGGATGTTTTTATCTCTCTTTCTTGTCTTATTGCCCTGAGTAGGACTTCCAATGCAGTGTTGAATGGAAATGGTGATAGAGGGCATCCTTGTCTGGTTCTTGTTTGCAAAGGGAATGTTTTTAGTCTCTGTCCATTGAGAATGTTGGATGTTGGTTTTGCATTTATGCCATTCATTATGTTGAGGGATTTCCCTTCCATTCTTATTCTGTTGAGAGTTTTTGTCAGGAGCATTTGCTGGATTTTATCAGATGGTTTTCTGCATTGATTAATATGATCATGTGGCTCTTGTCCTTTGTTTTATTTATGTAGAGGATTACACTGATTGCTTTTCTAATGTTGCACCATCCTTGCATACCTGGCATGAATCCCACTTGGTGTTGTTGTTGTCATTGTTATGTGCCATCAAGTCGTACCTGACCCATAGCAACCCTTCCTTGGGTTTCTGAGGCATTATCGCCACAGAAGTAGATTGCCCAACCTTCCTTCTGAGGAGTGGCTTGTGTATTTGAACAGCCAGCCCTTTGATTAGCAGTCAAGTGCCTTAGGCACTATATTACCAGAGCGCTCCACTTGGCCATGGTGTATTACTTTATTATTATTTTATATAGTGCTGAATTCTATTGGCTAGGATTTTGTTGAAGACTTTTGCATCTGTATTCATGAGAGGTGTTGGTCTATAGTTTTTCTTTTTAGTGATGTCTTTGCCCAGTCTTGTATCAGGGTTATGCTTCCTTCATAGAATGAATTCAGGAAGATGCCATTCTTTTGTATGCTCTGGAACAGCTTGAGTAGGATAGGTGTCACGTTTTCTCTCAACTTTTGATAGAATTCTCCAGT
>NW_006921637.1:5215266-5221206 GCF_000298275.1 Orycteropus afer afer | reverse complement strand
CGTCGAGTCGGCCCCGACTCATAGCGACCCCTCCTTGGGTTTCCGAGGCAGTATCACTACGGAAGTAGGATTGCCCAACCTTCCTTCCGAGGATGTTTGCATTAGTTGCTGTAAATTGACCTCTGTGTGCTGCTTTTGCTATGTCCTAAAGGTTTTGATATGTTGTATTTTTAGTCTCATTTGTTTTTAGGAATGTTTTTTATTTCATACTTTATTTCTTCTGTTACCCAGTGATTCTTGAGCAGTGTGTTATTCACTTAGCATGCATTTGATTTTTTTCCATCTGTTCTTCCTATTGTTGATTTTTAATTTTAATGTTGTGATCTGAGAAGATGATTTGTAGAATTTCAAAGGTTTAAAATTTATTAAGCCTTGATTTGTGTCCTAATATATGGTCCCTTCTGGAGAATGATTCATGTGCACTAGAAAAGAATATGTTTTGTGTCATTGTTGGGCAGAGTGATCTGCATATGTCTATTAGGTTGGTTGATTGTGTTCTTGAGATCTTCCATAACTTTGTTGAGTTTTTTCTAGTTATTCTGTCCTTCATTGAAAGGAGTGTGTTAAAGTCTACTTCTATTGTAGTATTGTCTAATTCTCCTTTCAATTCAGTTAATGATTGCTGGTGGTGTAGTGCCTAAGACATTTGACTGCTAACCAGAAGGCTGGCAGTTTAAACCCACCAGCCACTCCTTGGAAGGAAGATTTGGCAAAGTACTTCCATAGTGATACCACCTCGGAAAACCAAAGAGGGGTCTCTATGAGTTGGGACTAACTCAACAGCAGTGAGTTTGGCTTTTATTGGTTTTATATATTTTGAGGAATTTTCTTTGGGTGCCTAGATATTTATTATGGTTGTGTCCTCTTGGTCTATTAAGCCTTTTATCATCATATAATGCCCTTCTTTGTTTGTCCCTTATGCTGCATTTTACCTTGAAGTCTATTTTATCAGAAATTAATATTGCCATTCCAGTTCTTTTTTTGGTTGCCATTCACTTGATATACTTTTTTCCTATCCCTCGAGTTTTAATTTCTTTTTTATCTTTGTGTCTAAGGTAGCATACTGATGTATCTTGGTTTCTTATCCAGTCTGCCACTCTCTTTCTTTTGACTGGTGCATTTAATCTATTCACATTTATTGTAATTCATGGTAGGTATGAATTACCTCTGGCATAGTGGTGGAGGGGAGAGGTCTTGCCCCTATTCATTGAGAAGCTGTGCTTTTTGAAGTGGAGAATATGACTCACCAGTCATGATTCACTGGCATAGGTCTGACATTCTTCTGGGCACACACAACATTTAGCTAGCTCCTGCACAGACTCCAGTGAAGTGCTACCCTGATACTCTCTTTTCTGACCCCTCCAACACAGAAGCTTCAGTTCTCAGAAATGGGAGGTGCCTGTAGCAACTTAGTCTCCCTGAGATGGGAGATATCAGAGTTATGCCTCTTGTTTCAGTGTGAGAAAGTTCTCTCAGTCCCTTAGGCACTCAATGGATGAGCTTCAGTCCCTGATTCAGTCTACTAGAGGTGGAGGTATCCGGGGGTCAGGGTTGCTGAGGACAGGGCTTCTCTATCACTGAGTCTCTGGCTGCAGAAAGAGTATTTACTCCTATGTGCACAGGAGGTATGTGATTGTTAGATCAGAGAGTATATCCCTTCTATCTTGATTCCTTAGTGTGGGTGTGTCACCCTTCTGAGTTAACACAACTGTTTGTCCCTCTCTTACCCAGAGTCAGTAAAGCAAGAGATCATACTGAGCCCAGTTTCTTCAACTGTCCCAACACAGGCCTTCTGACAGCTGGAACCTAGCTTCTGCCAGTGGTGAGTTGATTCATTTTCTCACTCTTTTTCTTCTCTGTGGTCACCTGTGCCACTTATTACTTTGACTCAATTCCCTGCACAATTCTCTCCCAGCTCTTGAATGTTTATTGCTCATCTTTAATTCCTCCTGATCTGTCTACACTGTGTAATTATTGCTGCGTGTATTCCATGAATTTTTTTTTCCTTCTTCATTGGTGCCTGTGTCTCTAGTCAAGAAGTTCCCATTTACAATGGTTCCAGCCTCTTCTCTCTCCCCAGTCTCTAATCTTGCTCCATTTCAATTTCCAATCAGTGCTCAATCTAATTCTTTATCTTCTTATTTGATGCTTAGAATTCCAGGATCATTATTTTTACTGTTTCACTCTGTTTTCCAGATCTCTGTAGTAGAGGGATTTGGCAGAATGTGTTAGACACCATCTTGTCTCCACATCCCCTTCTGTAGTGTCATCTTCCCAGGTTTCCTGAAACCAGCAGCCCATTTTCAAGATTAATGTCCTCTGTACAGACATTAACATATAACCTTGCTATTAAAAGGATGAGTCACAATTGGCACCACAAAATATATAAAAGCCTTGTTCCATATCCTACATTGGTGAATAGTGACTGAGGTCTTAAAAGCTTTCAAACGGCCATCTAATATGCACCTAATGGTCTCCTAGCATCAGAAGTGAAGAAGAATGCAAAAAAAAAAAAAAAGTATATGGAAGCAATCAGCCCTAGGACACAATGTCCCTCAAGACCAGAAGAATTAGATGGTGCCCAGCTACCAATGCCAACAACTCAAGAAAGGATCAAATCTGGAGATCCTGGATAGAGTGAGAGGAAAAACAGAACAAAATCTAAAAACTCAATAATGACCAGAATTACTGGTCAGATGGAGTCTGATGAGAACCCCAATACTATGGCCCTGGAATATATTCTGCACCTGGAATAAAACTCACTCCCAGGGTCTGGCTCTCAGTCCAATAGCTAACAAGATGTACACACAGACCACTCAACTCAGGATGAAGCACCCACATATTCTATGGTAATACATCCCTTAGAGCAATAGACCACAGGGAACCAGAGGGGCAACATTCAAATTGAGGAAATGTAGGCTAAACAGGAGTGCATGAATATGAGGGGCATAGGGAGAGGGTTACTGGGCAGAGAGGGGAGGAGACTAGGTTAGGGTTAGACATGGTAAATGGGGAGTGAAACTAAATGAACACATAAGATTGAATGTGAAAAAAGCTCTTAAAATAATAATAATAATAAAAAAGGATGAGTCATAGTGCACACTCACTCACCTTCCTAGCTGAGGAGTTGCTGTATTTACAAAGAGGCAAAGAAAGACCTTTCAGGTTGTGTGATTCTGAATACCCTATAGAGTCCTGGTTTGGATGAGGACTCAGTTGCCAAAGAGATGATAGGTAGCTTCCCAGAAAGTACATCGAGAAGCATGTCTGGTCTATGCTGCCATAGAAAGGCTTAGGAGTGCCTACTTGCTCTCTGTGGGAGCTCTGGTAGCATAGTGGCTAAGACACTTGCCTGCTAACCAGACAGCTGGCGGTTGAAACCCACCAGCCACTCCTTGGAAGGAAGGTTGGGCAATCCTACTTCCATAGTGATACTGCCTCGGAAACCCAAGGAGGGGTCGCTATGAGTCAGGGCTGACTCAACGGCACATAACAACAACAACAACTTGCTCTCTGTGCAATAAATGGTGGGGGCTTCTGCCATGCAAATTTGTGCTCCTTTGTGAGGCTGTGAAACCTTCTGCTTCCCCAATCCCAGCATCATTATTTTTTGTCAGTGAGAGAATCGACACCAGCTGATGCTCTAACTTCATATGGTGCTGCTCTCTGATGAACTGTGTGGGTCCATGTGTCTTCCTTTCCAAGAAGGTTCATCATCACAGCACAACAGTGCATGGCAAGACCTGTGGTTAGTGCAGAGGAAACACAGTGAAGGAGCTGTAGGATGAAAGATCTGTAAGTCAGGACTCCTGAGGTCTTATTTCCATCCCCAATACATTATACTCATAGGGTCAGTTTCTACAATGAAAAACTATAAATAATAATAGTTATTCCACTTGTTTCTCTGTGCCTTAAGGAATATGTGAAACATGTTACTTGCAAAATATCTATGGTTGCTCTAGGGAATGTGTCTGTGTTTTTCAACATAAGCATTTATGGTTTTTGAAAATTTATTTTAGCCCAGCAAATCTAAACTTAGATACAACCAAGCTCCACTAAGAGGTTAGAGAAGGATCAGACAGAAGTACAGGAATCCAAAATAAAACACATGGATGTTCTCAAAGCTCTGTTGCCCCTTCCTGCCACACATCTCTTTTACATATCTCTCTCACAGGTGGCATTTGCATTAGGCTCAGTGATGGTTGCTTCCAGACTTGGGTCTGCCAGCTGCAGCATGTTTTTTTTTTTTTTTTTTCTTTTTTTTAAATTGTGATTTGGGTGAAAGTTTACAGAGAAAATTCATTTCTATACAGCAGTTCACATACTCTTTGTCTCATGACATTGACTACAAATAACCCCAATACAAGAGCTCCCCTCCCACTTCCTCATGATAGTTACCTCTTCCCTGTGTCCATCACTCCATGCACTCCTGCCCCCTGAGCTGTCTGCCTGTGCATGCACAATCTTTCTTTCTCCCATGATTGTTCTCTCCAAGGAGTGTATCTACCTCAGGTAAATATTCAAGTCATATGCCTGTCTTTGGTTTGTCTGGAAGCCATAGGTGTGGGTTAATTTCCAGACCTGAAGGGCAGCTAGGGGTCATAGTCTCAGTGGTTCCACCAGATTCTATCAGACCAGCAAGCCTGGTCCCCCCCCACACACACTTTTATTTTTTTTTTTCCCCAAATGATTTTGAGTTTTGTTCCGCATTGTTCTCCATCTCCAGGATCTCCTACATAGATGCCCCTCTGAGTGGTTGACAGTGGTAGCCAAGCACCATCTAATTCTGGGCTCATAGTCATATAGGTTGCGGATCACATGGTGTACCAGTTGTTAGGACTAATTGTTTCCATGAATCTTTGGTTTTCTTCATTCTTCTTTGCTCTGGATGAGGAGAGATCCATCGTTGCATCTAGATGGCTCCTTGAAAGCTTTTAAGATCCCAGTTGCTACTCACCAGAGTAGGAGGTGGAACAATATTTTGTGTAGTATTTTATGCCAATCAAGTTTGATGTCCCTTGCAATTATGGTCCTGAGCCCACACGTTCAACTACTCGCTCCCTCTAGATAGCTGGCTGTGTCCAAGAAGTTACTATAAGCTTATCCTTTGTCAGCTCTACTATACAACCGGGAATTCCTACAGAACATACAAATACACTTGTAGAACCATTGTCTGGCAACACTATACATGGTCTTGGGTACATTCCCTGCTGCATAGGCTTACCTAATAGTTCATTCAGCCTGTCCACCCATCTATCCACCCATATACCCATGTTTGCCTTCACTGACAATGCAACACTGTGTGTGCAAAAGGATTCATCTTTGTTGTCTGTACCCCCCATGCACCTGTCTATGTCTTCCTCTTCCTCAATGCCACCATGTTGATCACTCACATTTGGTACATTGCCCTTCTCTTCACCCAAATCAATACTTATCTCTACCTATCTAACGGGTAGAGATAAGTATTGATTTGGTTCTCTACGTTACCCTCCCACCCCTGGTAACCAACAAAGAAAATTTCCTTCCATATCTAAATCTTTCCTTGACTTTTATGATAACAGACTAATGCAATATTTGTCCTTCTGTGATTGACTTGTTTCACTTAGCATAATGTCCTCCAAATTCATCCACATTATGTGGTGTTTTGCAGATTCTATGTTATTCTTTAGGGTTGCATAGAATTCCATTTTGTGTATGTACCATAATTTGGTTATCCATTCCTCAGTTGATGGATACCTAAGTTGTTTCCATCTTTTAGCTATTGTAAATAGTGATGCAACAAACATGGGTGTGCATATGTCTGTTCTTATCCTGGTTCTCACTTCTTTAGGATATATACCTAGTAGCGGAATGGCTGAGTCAAATAATATTTCTAATTCCAGCTTTTTAAGGAATCACCATAATGCTTTTCACAGTGGTTGTACCATTTTACAGTCCCAC
>NW_006921637.1:5212933-5215166 GCF_000298275.1 Orycteropus afer afer | reverse complement strand
TTTCTTGTGGGTCTCTTTAGATTTTCTACCTCAATCTGTACTAGTTTAGGTAGGTTGTATGTTTTAGAAATTTGTCCATTTCTTCTAGGTTTTTAAATTTTTTGGAGTACAGCTCTTCATAGTATTCTGTTACCTTTTTTTGTTTCAGTTGGTTCTGATATGATGTTACCATATCATATTATTCCAGTTATCTGCATCTACTCTTTCTTTTCCTTAGTTAAATTTTGTTTGTCCATTCTGTTGAACTTTTTCAAGAACCACCTTCTAGTCTTGTTGATTTTCTCTATCATTTTTCTGTTTCTGTTTTGATTATTTCTGCACTCATCTTTATTATTTCCTTTCTTCTGGAGACTGAAGGCTTCTTTTGTAGCTCTTTTTCTAATTGTTGGAGTTGTTGTGTTCAGGTGTTGATTTTGTTTCTTTCTTCTTGTTTTTTTAATGCATTTTACTGAAATATAATTTATATACAGTGAAATACATAAAATTAAAGTGATATAGGTCAATGCATTCTTTTTTTTTTCTGTGCTCCCTCCCCTTCCCTTCCACCTCTAGCAACCAACAAAGAAAATTTCCCTCCATGTATAAACCTTTCCTTGACCCTCTACAACGATGAACTAATATATTTGTCCTGTGACTAACTTATATCACTTAGCATAATGTCCTCCAGGTTCATCCATATTATGCAGTGTTTTTCAGACTCTACATTATTCTTTAGTGCTGCATAATATTCAGTTATGTGTATGTACCATAGTTTGGTCATCCACTCTTCTGCTATAAATCCTAGAGATAAGTCCTTTGCCAGGTATGTAATTATTGGCAAATATAAATTTGTTGCTGTCATTTTTGTTATGTGCTTTTTCGTGAAGTCAATTTCTTTGTTCCATATAATTTTCTAAGTTGAGCTCATTTTGTTTATGAATCACGTTATCATTTCCTTCAATGTTATTGTTTTAGTATTTACTGAATATTTATGCTCGTCCTATTTTTTGATGTGAAGGTTTATCATTTTTCTTTGAGGTTACCCTGTGATTTATAGTTTTATTCCCAAGTTTAGAACAGTCCATTCTATCTTGTAGTTGTCTTGACTTTCCTACCATCTAGAAGTTCTGAAATGCCACAGTTTTTTTTTCCTCTTTTTGGTTTGTAGTTGTTCTCATTTGTCAATTGATGTCTCTGGTTCCCTGTTTACAATCTTGTAGGCTTACTTACTTTGGATACTTCTGTAGCTGGGTTGATTTCTGTGTTATATCATCGTGTGTATTAATGGTCAGTTGTAATTGACTATTGTTGCTTCTCTGTCCAGAGGGCTCCCTTTAGCATCTCTTGTAAAGTTGGTCTGGTTTTAACAAAATGCCTTAGTTTCTGCTCATCTGATAATGTCTTAATTTCACCATCATATTTGAGGGACGATTTTGCTGGGTACATAATTCTTGGTTGGAAATTTTTCTCTTTCAGGGTTTTATACACACCATCCCATTGTTTTCTTGCCTGCATGGTTTCTGCTGAATATTCCAAGCTTAGTCTTATTGGTTGCCCCTTGTAGGTAACTTTTCATTTTTCCTGTGCTGCACTCGTGATTCTTTCTTTGTCTTTGGTTTTGGTAAGTTTGATGATGATATGTCTTGGTGATTTTCTTTTGGGGTTCATTGGACTTCCTGAATAGATATATTCTCATCTTTCATCATACCTGGAAAATTTTCTTCCAAGAAATCTTCGACAATTTTTTTCTATGGTTTTACTTTTCTTGTTCTAGAATTCCAATTACATGTAGGTTATTCCTTTTGATGGTATCCCACATAAACTTTAGGCTTTCTTCATTTTGTTTTGATCTTTTTTCCGATTGATCCCTTTCCAAAGAAGTGTTCAGGCATTTTCCTTCAATCTCACTGATTCTGTCTTCAATTGATTCAAATCCACTCCTTTGCCCATTCAATGTCTTATCTATTTCTGAAAATTTAGTATTAATCTTCTGAATATCTGTGTGTTGTTGTTGTTGTTGTTAAGTGCCGTCAACTCGTTTCTGACTCATAGAGACACCATGCACAGCAGAACAAAACACTGACCGATCCCGCGCCAGCCCCACAATCCCTGCTATACTTGAGCCCATCATCGCAGCCACCATGTCAATCCATCTCGTTGAAGGCCTTCCCCTCTTTCGTCGACCCTCCACCCTACCAAGCATGACATCCTTCTCCAGGGAATGGTCCCTCCTTACAACATGACCAAAATAGGT
>NW_006921637.1:5210317-5210810 GCF_000298275.1 Orycteropus afer afer | reverse complement strand
TTTCACAATTAAGTCTTTGATTCATCTGGAGTTACTTTTTGTGTATGGTGTGAGCTATAGATCTTGTTTCATTTATCTGCAAGTGGATCTCCAGTTTTGCCAGCACCATTTACTAAACAAACATTCTCTTCCCCATTTAATGAATTTCACCCTTTGTCAAAGATCAGCTCACCATATGTCGATGGATCTATTTCTGGGTTCTCTATTCTATTCCATCAGTCTATGTGTCTGGCATTGTACCAATACTGGGCAGTTTTGACTATTGTAGCTGTATAGCAGATTTTGAAATGTGGCAGTGTGAAACCTCCTACTTTATTATTCTTGTTCAATAATGCTTTGCTTATCTGAGGTCTCTTTCCTTTCCAAATAAAGTTAGTGATTGTTTTTTCCGTGTCCTTAAAGAATGTTGATGGGATCTGGATTGGGATTGCATTGAATGTATAGATTGCTTTGGGTAGAATTGAATTTTCACAATGTTCAGTCTTCCTATCCA
>NW_006921637.1:5172198-5209296 GCF_000298275.1 Orycteropus afer afer | reverse complement strand
AATTTCTTCTTTTGTTATGGATCTGTTCAACATTTCCAAATCAGTCTGTGTTAGTTTAGGTAAGTGGTGTGTTTCTAGAAATCTGTCCATTTCTTCCAAATTTTCAAATTTGTTGGAGTACAGTTCTTCATAGTATCCTGATATTATCCTTTTTATTTAAGTTGGTTCTGTTGTGATGTCACCCATTTCATTTCTATTCGTGTTATTTGTATTGTCCCTCCTTTCCTTTGTAAATTTGCCAGTGATTTGTCGATTGTATTCATCTTTTCAAAAAACCAACTCTGGTCTTGCTGATTTTTTCTATTCCATATTTTCTATTTCATTGATTTCTGCTCAAATCTTTATTATTTTCTTTCTTCTGGTGACTATAGGCTTTTCTTGCTGTTGTTTTTCTAATTGTTGGTGATGTTGGTTCAAATTGTTGATTTTGACTCTTTCTTCTTTTTTATGTGTGCTTTTATCACTATAAAATGCCCTCTGATCAATTGTCTTTTTGCTATGTCCCAAAGATTTTGGTATATTTTATTTTCATTCTTGTTTGATTCAAAGAATTTTAGAATTTAATTTTTTATTTTTTTCTTACCCAGTCTTTCTTAAGAAGGGTGTTGTTCATTTTCCATGTGTTTACTCTTTTTACTTTCATCTTATTGTTGCTTTCTATTTTAATAGCATAAAGATCTGGGAAGATGCTTTGAAGTATTTCAATGTTTTCAAATTTATTAAGGCTTGCTTTATTGCCTAGCATATGGTCTATCATGGAAAATGTTCCATGTGCACTGTAAAAGAATGTATATTGTGCTGTTGTTGGGTGAATTGCTCAGTAGATGTCTATAAGGTCAAGTTGGTGGATCTTATTGTTTATTCTTCTGCATCTCTGTTTAGTTTCTTTCCAGTTGTTCTATCTTTCATAGAAAGTGGTGTATTAAAGTCTCCCATTATGACTGTGGAGTCATCTATTTGCCTTTTCAACTCTTTTAACGTCTGATTTATGTATTTTGGGGCTCTTTCATTGATCCATAGATATTTATTATGGTTATATCTTCTTGTTCAATTGATCCTTTAATCATTATAAAATGTCCTTCCTTGTCTCATATGGTGGTTTTTGTCTTAAAGTCAATTTGATCAGAAATTAATATTGCCACTCCTGCTCTTTTACAGTTGCCATTTGCTTGATAGATCTTTTTCCAACTTTTGATTTTTAGTCTATTTTGTCTTTGTCTTTGAAGTGTGTCTCGTGTAGACAGCATATTGTTGGGTTTTATTTTCTTATCAGTTTTCAACTCTCCATCTCTTGAGTGGTACCTTTAAGCCATGAACAATCAGTGTAATTATTGACAAGTATGAATTGGCTGCTGTCATCTTGTTTTGTGCTTTTTTCATGGTATCTTTGTTTTCTTTGTTCCATATTATTTTCTGTGTTGAGCTCATTGTGTTTATGAATCATGTTATCACTTCCTTTGTTGGTCTTGTTTTAGTATTTGCTGAATATTTGTGCTTGTCCTCTTTTTTATTGTGTTATGAAGGTTTATCATTTTTCCTTGAGGTTATCCTTTGATTTATAATTTTCCCCTTGAGCTTAGAACAGTCCATTCTATCTTGCAACTCTCTTGACTTCCTCACCATTTAGAAGTTCTGTAATTACATAGTATTTTCCCTCTTTTTGGTTTGTAGTTGTCCTCACTTGCCAATTGATCTCTCTGGTTTCCTGTTTACAATCTTGTAAGCTTATTTTACTTTGTATATGTCCATAGCTGTGATTTCTGGGTTATGTGATCTTATGTAGTAATGATCAGTTGTTGTTTACTATTTTGGGTTCTCTGTTCAAAGGACTCCCATCAGTATTTATTTTAAGGTTTGTCTGGTTTTAACAAATTTCCTTAGTTCCTGCTTATCTGGAAATCTCCTAATTTTGCCATCATATTTGATGGACAATTTTTCCAGATATATTATTCTTGGTTGAAAATTTTCTCTTCAGTTTTCTTCAGGGTTTTATATATACCATCCCATTGCCTTCTCACTTCCATGGTTTCTGTTGAGAAATCAGAGCTTATTCTTACTGGTTGTCCTTTGTAAGTAACTTTTTGTTATTCCTGTCCTGCTTTCAGGATTCTTTCTTTGTCTTTGGTTTAGATGAGTTTGATTATGGCATGTCTTGGTGATTTCCTTTTTGGGGTCTATACTTTTTAGGGTTTGTTGGATTTCCTGAATGGATATATCCACATCTTTCATCATATCAGGGAAGTTCTCTTCCAACAAATCTTGGACAGTTTTTCTCAATGGCTTTATTTTTCTCTTTCTGTTCTGGAATTCCAATGACATGTAGGTTATTCCTTTTGATGGTATCCCATATTAACCTTAGGCTTTCTTCATTTTGTTTTTGCTACAGGGGCAAGGAGGCCACATCTTCTGACCTCGTCTAACCGCACAAGAGGAAGACAGAATCACCATCAGTAGCCCAAGGCCTATTCCTACCAGGCCAGACATGCTGCCTCCCTCCCACCCTTTCATCAACCCTGACACCAACCGTTGCTTCTGCAGCACTCACTAGCTTTCTGTTGGGTTCAATAATTCACTGCAGTGGCCACCCAGAACTCACAGATTATAGGGTTTATTAGGGAAGCACCAGGTTACAATTCAAATTCAGGAAAAATGCTGTCTCTCTCAGCCTACTGTCTCTCAGCCAACAGTCTCTCAGTGTCTCTCTCAACAATGCATGTCTCTTGAGTCTCTTTCCCAGCAGTGCATTTCTCTCGGGAGTGCATGCCTCTCAGGAATGTGTGTCTCTCAGGAGGGTGTGTCTCTCAGGGGTGCTTTTCTCTTGAGAGTGCATTTCTCTCAGTAGCACATCCTTCTCAGCCCACAGTCAGAGAGACTTCTGCCTCTAGGAAGCTTCCTTTTGAGCCTGGCAGAGTGGCCAAACTATCCAATCATAACATCAGAATTCTAAGCTCCTGAGAAAGACCAAACTTCCCAGAACATTGCTTTTTGCCACTCCCAACAGAAATACCCCAAGTGGATAACCTTTACAATCAGCAGTTCCTCAGTTGCTCACAGCAAATTCCACCATGGAGTTTACAAAGACTTATGGCTAGAAAAGCCATACCAGGTAATTTACTAGAGCACAGTTTTGATCTTTTTTTCTGATTGACCCCTTTCCAAAGAAGTATTCAGGTATTTGTTTTCAATCTCTTTAATTCTGTCTTACATTGCATCAATTCTACTCCTTTGCCCTTTCAAAGTGTTATCTATTTCTGACAATTTAGCATTAATCTTCTGAATTTCTATCTGTAGATTTAGAATCATTTCTAATTATTTATTTATTTTTTCATTTTGTTCTTGTATTTTCTTCTAAAATTCTTCTAGGGCTTTGTCTGTGTTTTCCTTGGTCTGTCTGTCAGTCCTTTGAAGATACCTAAATACAATGCTTTTTAATTCCTTATCAAGGAGTTCCAATGCTGCTTCTTCCTCAGGAATGTGTTCTGGGTCTTTATCCTGCTCCCTTGTTTCTACCACTTTATCTTACTTCTTTGTGTGGACTGTGATGGTCTGTTGTCTCCAAGGCATTTTGACATTGTTGTATTTAGATCTCTGTTAAGTGTTTGTGGAGAGAAGCAAAGGGTGAGTCAGGCTTTTCTTGTTTCTTTCTTTTTTTTTTTTTTATCATTGATCCATTAGTGGAGAAAGAAAGGGTGGCTCTCACTCAGTAAGTGAAGCTGCAGGAGGTGTGGGTGTAGTTGTGTCATATGGGAATTATTGCTGTCTCTCACTCAGTTAGACAAAAATAATAATTGAATAACTATCAAAAGAGTAAAAGCAAATGGATAAAAAACACACCAGGTAATCACACAGGAACAATAACAACAACAACAACAAAAAGCAAATTAAAAAAAAAAGAACACTGCAATATCTAGGGAGAGGCAACAAGAGAAAAAAGGTAGAGAAGGAGAATAATGAGGAAAAACATGGGAAAAACACAAAAAGAAAAACAAGAATTAACCAAGAGAAAGACAAAAAAAAAAAAAAATGGATCTAGGAACAGAAAAAAGAGAAAAAGCTGAAAATTAATTAGAACCTGGGAAGGGAAGATTAAAGAGTAATAAAAACATGATAAAAGTAATAATAATAGTAGTAGCTTTAAAATAGACAAAAACTCACAAACTAAAGGAAAAAAAATAGAAAACAGAAAAAGAAATCAGAGTGAGGTGGGACAAGGGCACCCAGGCTCCATTGGAGCACACAGACTGGTATGGGATTCTTATCAGCCTAGAAGATGGGTGGGAGTGAGGGATGGCCACACCTCTGTTCACCAATAGGGTATGGGGCATAAGAGTAATAAGGGGAATATCACACCTTTCCAGTCACCAGCTTCTGGAATGTCCTTGTCATTTCTGGCAAGTGGAGCCTGTTCTTAAATCCCTGGAATCTGGGAGAATGCTGTCACATTAAATATTCAAAATGGTCAACCTGCTTGTAAATATTCAAAATGGCTGCACCTTCCAGACAGGCAGAAGTCCACATCTCAGCCCACCTTCCTCTGTGCAGCTTCCCCTTTTATTCACCAGCCACCAGAACAGTCCTCTGTTCAGTTCCTGACTAGCAGGGCTGAGTTTTAGTTAATTCTTAGGTCCTAACACCACTTGGGAATATCCAAGCTGTCTGTACTGTCAGGATTGCTGCCAGACCACAGCTCTGTATGTCTCCTTTTTTAGCGTTTTCATGCAAATTCTTCTGCTCATTGAAGTTTAGTCCACTTCTATATGCTTCTCTTCAAGGCTCAGGGGCCCAGGATTATCTTCTGTATCTGTTTCAATTGGTTCCCCTTTTCTTTGTTGAAGAGGGTCTGTGCAGTCTTTTTACCTATTCCACTATCTTACCAGAACTCCAAGCTGCAGCATCTTAAATCCCCTACAGCTGACTGCAACTCAACCCTGCAACATTTTCCATTTTCCTTCCTCCTTGCAAGATGGCCTTTGATAAGCAGCACAAAAGAACAGAAAAGAAAAGAAAAGATACTGCCACCTTCTCAGCTTTGAAAGTGATTCTGTCCCTAATATATTCTCTCCTTTAATTTCCTTCCTCTTCTCAGATTCTCTAATCATTTCAAAGAGTAAGCATAGCTGTAAGTTGTTCCTTTGCCCAGATATATGCCTCTAGTTTAACAGTACAAAAGCTAAAGTCTAATGGTAGAAGTTGGTGCTACATCAAGTGCTTTGAAGAAGAGTGGAAGATGGGGAGGTTTCCACTAGATTCTTCTAAGACTCGATTCCTCTTCTAAGGCTGGATGTCTCTCCACGAATAATGGGGCCTCAGACCTGTTCTTGCCACATGTTTCTCTAGGGTGGATCAATCCTCAGAATTCTGTCATGTTTGATGCTAAGGCCCATACTTTTAATAGTAACATTTCTTGTTATCCACTGTGTCCTCACAAAACCATGACAACTGTGAGCTGAAAAAGGACTGAATAACTCTATGTAATATGGCAATAGGATCTCTTGTGGTGTAGTGGTGAAAACATTCAGCTGCTAACAAAAAGATTGGTGGTTCCAACTCGCCATCTACTCCAAGAGCCAAAGATAAGGCAGTCTGCTTTCATAAAGATTTACAGCCTTGGAAGCCCTGTGGAGCAATTCTACTTTGTTCTGTAGGGCTGCTGTGAGTCAGAATTGACTCAACAGCAGTGGGTGGATTTTAATCTGGTGACTCTAGGTAAGAAAGCAAAAATTTCTTTTTACTTTTAATTAAAAAAAAAAAAAAGTACAAAAAGATTTGGACAAAATTTGTTTGTTGTTATGTGCTGCTGAATCAGACCCAACTCATAGCGGCCCCTCCTTGGGTTTCCTAGGCGGTATCACTACAGAAGTAGATTGCCCAACCTTTCTTCTGAGGAGTGGCTGGTGGGTTTGAACTGCCAGCCTTCTGGTTAGCAGTCAAATGCCTTAGGCACTACACTATCAGAGCTCCTTGGACTCAACTAGGTGCAGTCTAATCTGTGTCCACAGTGGAGTAGCCAAGTTTGACTATTTCTGGCTTGGAGAAAGGAACCAAAGTTGTTATTGTGGGATTGTCATATTTGAACCACAGGGCTATTCCACAGTCTTTGAGTGTGGGTTCAGGTTTCTTGAAGGGAATAGTTTATTTTCTTAAAATTTTTGTTATGATTTGAGTGAAATTTTACAAACAAATTCATTTTCCGTACAGCAGTTCACACAGTTTTTGTTTCATGACATTGACTGCAATTCCTCCCAATGTAACAGCTCTCTTCCCACTTCTTCCCTGTAGGTACTGCTTCCCTGTATCCTTCTGTCCTATGTATTCTTGAAGGGAATAGTTTCATACTGTCAGTGGTTCTGGAAAGAGATTACTCTTGTTCCAGAAAATAAGAAATTAGGAAATCAGTGTTAGAGTAAAGGAAAGGAGATATTTGGAGCCTTTCCAACAGTGGAAGCATGAGCTGCCCTCAGTCATATGAAGGCAGGTGAAAGTAAAGAGTTAGTCTAAGAGGGACTCTGAGATTGTGGCCTTGTATAGTAATTATTGGCTTATTATTGGCCACTCCTCAGAAGGAAGACTGGGAAATCTACTTCTGTAATGATACTCCCTCAGAAACCCAAGGAGGGGTTCCTATGAGTTGGGAACAACTTGATAACAGTGAGTGTTTTGTAATTGAGGTAAAATACATGCAACAAAACATTTGTCATTTCAACCAGTTTAGATGTACAATTCAGTAACATTAATGACATTCATTATGTTGTGCAACTATCACCACTATCCATTTCAAATTTTTTTCATCATTCTTAGCAGAAACTTAGTGTTCCATTCAGCAATAATTCTTCCATTGGCCCTCCCTGACTCTGGTAACCACTAATAAAATTTGGTCTCTATGTATTGTCTATTGTAGTTATTATATATGTAGGATCATATAATATTTGTGCTTTTGTGTCTGACTTATTTCACTCACCATAATATTTTCAAGTTTCATCTATGCCACAGCATGCATTAGGACTTCATTTTTCTTTTTAACTCCAAACACATTGCCATCAAGTTGATTCTGACTCATAATGACCTCTTTGGGTTTCTGAGGCAGTAAATCTTTACGGAAGTAGATTGCCTAGTCTTCTTTCTGTGGAGTGGCTGGATAATATTCCACTGTAGGTATGCACTATATTTTGACTATCTTTTCATCTGTTGATGGACTTTTAAGCTGTTTCCACCTTTTAGCTGTTGTGAATAGTGCTGTTTTGAGCACTAGTTAAACAAGTATGTTGTATTCCTGCTTTCAAGTCTTTGGGTATATATACCCAGGAGCAGAATTGCTAGGTTGTATGATAACTCTGTATTTAACTTTATGAGGATCTGCCACATTGTATACCATAGTGGCTGCACCATTTTACAATGCTATCAGTAATGGATGAGGGTTCAAATTTCTCCACAGCATCACCAACACTTGTTTTCCATTTTTCTGACAGTAGATAATGGTGACTCATTATGGTTTTGATCAACATTTCTGTAATGATGTTGAGCATCTTTTCACATAATTGTGGGACATTTGTATATTTTCTTTGGCATAGACTCATCTTTGTATTATATTTCTCTACATTCGATATTTGCTAATGGTTAAAACCTGGTCTTTAATGACTGCAGTGAATGAAAGAGAAGATCTGCATCCTGTGGTGTGGTGAGTGATGGTAAACTGGATTTTTCTACAGGAAAAAAAAAATTAAAAAGACTCAATTTATAGCAGCTGCCAACTTTTCTAGCATAAAAACTCCCACTATGGCCTATTTCAGGAGCTCTGGTAGCATAGTGCCTAAGGCACTTGACTGCTCACCAGAAGGCTGGCGGTTCAAACCCACCAGCCACTCCTCAGAAGGAAGGTTGGGCAATCCTACTTCCGTAGTGATACTGCCTCGGAAACCCAAGGAGGGGTCGCTATGAGTCAGGGCTGACTCGACGGCACATAACAACAACACAACATGGCCTATTTCAAGCTATCAATGGTTGGCTTCAAAATTCCTGGTTACTTAACACTGGGTCCTAGTAAGCTGGTAAAAGCTGGTTCCTGCACACTTTTGTTATGTTTTACAAGTGAGATAAGGACTCTGGAAGACAGTAGAGTCACCTCCTTCCAATTCTTCTGAGTAGAGACAATAGCAGTGTAGGTAGAGGACAGGTGTGCCCAGAGGAGCAGGCACTCATGAGGATTTTTAACAGAAGAAGCAGTAGTTTTAATCTAGGAGGAGGGAGCTGGAAAGATCAATGTTTTCAGGAAAGCCATAGGGGGTTCCTGACATTGAATCTGGGTCACATTGGTGATATATGGGAGCCAGCTCATACAGTCTCCTGAGTACTGACTATAAAAATATTCAGGAGTTCTGCTAGTTTCTGGACTGCCCTTGGCAGCTTGAATTCAACCACGTGTGAGTATCTACTTACCTGGAGACAGTTACTCCCAGTACGCAACAATTTGTAAGGTCAGTTTCATTGATTGAGAATGGGACTTCAAGGATATCATAGTGAGATAAACATAAGAGGAATGCCTTTGCCCAGGTACTACATTTACACTTTCACATTCTCATTTAATTCTTGAAATAACCTTGACAGATACTCAGAGTGAAGATTATTTCCCCTACTTTACCATACAAATTGTTAAAGAATAGGGAGGAGGAAAGGATACAGAGTGCATTAGCAATCTTTATAGGAAGAGTCAGTCTAGAGATCAACTGATGAATGGGAAAGGATTGTCACCAGAGATGACAGCATGGCTGTCATCTTCAGCATGGCTTGAAGTCACAAACAGGCAGAATGGAAATGAGGTGCCATGACTATGTAATGATCTCTAAATTTCTAAAGCCTGGCTTCTGAGGTCCCATAGAACAAAAATTTAGGTCTGCAAGTTTCACATGTGCAGGGCATTTCAAATCCACAGGGTCCACACCTACAGGAAATCAGACAGGGTGCCCAGCCCAGCTTAGGCCTCCTTCAGTCTCCTTGGACCTTGTTTTTGTGAAGAGAATTGTTCTGAATTTCTTTGCTGGAATTAGACCTTGAGTTCTCTTCAAGGCTGTGAAATGGTAATAGAAGCATCTTGGGAGAGTTGGGAAGTGGTGACATGATTGCCTGTGACTGGGTCAAAGGCAAGTTTTTTTAGATCATTGAGTTTTGAAAAGTATCTTAAAGCTTCATTAAATCAGAATCGACTAATTTGGAATTGTACGATAATTTATCCAGAGCTGACAGAAGTTTGCCTTTATACTGCTTGAGTTAATGAGGTAAGTGAAATTGTGATGGGAAAGTTGAATTTGGGAACCTATTTTAAAGAATGTTAGGCATTCACATTCCCATAAAAAGAAGATATGCTAACTGCACATTCTTTAAAACAGACATAGCCACCTAAACTAGTTGAAAGCTCCTAATTTTATAGGTACATGGAAGAAAGAAAACATCAGTTGAAAATGGTCTGCAATTCAAATCCTTACAGCTTCTAATTGACCTCTTTCTAACTTGTTCAGATTCAATTTAATTCAATAATCAGATACTAGAAACAAAATAAAAAAACATAAAACAGGACCCAATCCACAAGGGGTAAAAAACTCTTAATTTTAACCCTGTGTATCTTTTGATTATGAACATCTCTTAAACTTGTTCTCACAATCTATGATCTGGGATTCCTGTATTTCCCAAGTATCTTTAATTCTTCACATGTAAAATAGGAAAATAAGTTATGATTTGTGAGAAAACAATTATAATTAAAATAGGAAAATAAATTATGATTTCTCAGAAAAAATATAATAAAAATGTATACAATGTATCTGATATCAGAAGAGTATTTTAGTCTATGAAAAAAAAACAAAATCAAACTCACTGCCATCGAGTCCATTCTGATTCATAGTGATCCTATAGAAGAGAGTAGAACTGTCCCTAGGGTTTTTAAGGCTGTAAATCTTTACTGAAGCAGGCTTGTGGGTTTGAACTGCTGACCTTTTGGTTAGCAGCCCAATTCTTTAACCACAGTGCCATCAAAGCTCCTTAATCTATGAAAGTACTGATTAATTATAGATAATGGTTAGGAAAACAAACCGCTCTGTTGCTTAGAGAGAAGCATTCTACAGAAGATCTCTCATGATACACAATGATGTACCTGACTGGGTCTGATCTCTTGTGAGCTCCTGTAGGAACTGAGAGAAAAGAGAATTTTAAGTTTTACTCATGAACTTCTTTCTCTGAAGAAAAAACAGTTGAGATAAACTGAAATATGTCTTTTCAGAATCTGGGAGGGAAATGAGTTAGGATAGCAAATATTATTTTGTGCACAAAGATTCTGTTTCCTGAAAAGAACTATCATCACCTGGAGAACACTAACAGATGGTTCAAACAGTTATTGCAGAGGCCTGTGGTAATTTTCTTTCACAGAGATTACTAATTAGGGCTGTGTTTGGTAAATGGCCTTACATTATAAAAAAGACCACAATCTGAGTTGTCTGTTAGGTTGTTCTCATGATCCATCTCATGCCCCACCATTGGGTATGATCCACACCAGTGGTTTGGCTACTGTAATGAATGGATTGTCTATACAGTCTTCCTGGTCTCACATCTACTGCTATCACCGGAAACTGGGGAAGGGGCCAGATCATTCCATCTCAGTTCATGGTTCACAGAGGGAAGTGCTTATTTCTCCAGTCACCATCATCATCATCAGATAGTTGCTGAGAGTAGAGAGGCTGTGCAACACTTTGCTAGATTATTTCCAGTAGAGCTCTTGTTTCATGGTTCACACATTTCCTGTGAGACTTCATGTCCTACCAGAGTCTCTTCTCTTCTAGAGAATATTCTTCTCATCTTGAAGATGCCCTCTGAGGTTTTTTTCCCCCAAAATTTAAATAATACATCTGGAACATATGGTTAGCATCAATGATAAGAACTGCTTTCTTCTGTTTGGATTTTCCATCTTTCCTCACCCTGACAACACCTATAAGTTAAATTGTACCTGCTCTCACAGCTTGCTTTGCTGATAGCTGAGGAAAACTGCTGCTTCTCTTTCTCAGTCTTCCACATGGCTTTGGAGAATTTGATCTGGAACTTCTGGCAGAGCAGCACCACTTCACCATCTGATTGCCAACCCTGGACAGATTTGACCTTCTAAGTTTCTCCTGTGTGTGGAAGCACTAAGCATGAGACAGGTTGCTGATATGCCCAGCATCCATTCAGTTGCCATCACCTTGCAAAGGATACCCTGTCATTACTTCCTCCCATTGGGAGAAGAAGAGAGTGAGCAAGTGAGAAATATTTTTACTTTGAGTCACCTGAGGCCAAGTTGAAGTGAGTCCTGGCCACCCACTTTTAACTTTTCACAGTTATCATTGCCCTATTCCTCCGAGTATCAATTAATATATCTAAAATGACTATAATGCCTTGGGATTAAAGTAAGTAGGGACAGTGGTGCCAGCAAAGTAAATAAATTGTTTTCTCACCTTTTTCATTGAAGATAAGAATTAACTACAGTATGCAAATATCATTGGATATCAATCCTTATATATATTGATAAATGCTTCATCGAATCCGTAAACACTTAATTTTTATTTATTTATTTATTTTAGTGTTTCCTGCAGATAGAGGCAAGTTGGATAAACTACTTTCATAGTGATACTGCCTCAGAAATCCAAGGAGGGGTTGCTATGAGTCAGGTCCCACTCCACAGCACATGACGACACGAAGCAGATAGAGGCACAATTCCCCTCACCAAACTCATTTTGCAATTTCCATTTTTTTCTCCAATTCTAATGGTATTTCTAATAAAATGCAAAGATTAAACCAGCATAAACATATTCCTGTGTCAGGCATGATGTAATCCCTGTCTGCCTGCCACCACATGTGTTTTCTTATAGTCACTGTGAAATCTCCTTTCTAGATGTCTAAGGAAAACATTTTATTTTTGGGATTATGCTCCTGAGATTCCTGGACTTTTAGCTAAAGTTAGACATATAAATATTATTATGCCCTCTATTTATGGGTTTTGTACATGTGAGCCAGGCAGCATGAAATGGAATATGCTAATGAACAATCCTCTAAGTGTGCAAGTCTGGTCCCCAAAAAAGTGACTAATTTCTGTCCCATTGTACAAATGTCATGTGATATTTTTATCTGTCTGTAGGCTATTTTTAATCCCTATCTAATAACTAACTTGCTTTTCTCTTCTGTCTATAGAAGATTCTTTATAAAGATTGTTTTTGAAATTACTAGATCTTACTAATGCTTGCCTCTCTTTCCTTTAGAGCTGAAGATAATAGATTGAGAATCCTCTTTGTCTCCATAACGATGTAAAATTAGAGGGATTTGACATATAAAATAGTGAAGCAAGAAGTCAGTAACACTTAGGTTGTGTCCATTACATGCAAAAATTGTACTGTTTGCTCATTGATACATAGAAATATCAAGAACAATCTTGCTTTTCAAACTATTGTAACTAAAAGACAATGGGTATCTAAAAACCAGAAACCAAACTCACTGCTGTCGAGTCAATCCCAACTCATAGTGACCACTTCTTGGGTTTCTGAGGCAGAGTCCCTATGGAAGTAGATTGCCCAATCTTCCTTCTGGTTAGCAGTCAAATTTCTTAGGCATTATGCCACCAGAGCTCCCATGGATATGCAGTACACCAAATAAATAAATAAATAAATAAAACCAGATATTTGCAAAGGAACAGATAAAAATGTGTAATATGTTGAGTGCAACCCATACAATTCTTTATTTCCTAAAGCTCTATTGCACTTATTTTGTTCTATCTGACTTGGGGACTTAATGTATACTGTATTATTCTTTATCTGTTTTATACCCAAAAGACTTGTTCAGTACAAATCTTGAATAAGAACCTTGCTCATGTTTCTGTTGTATTCCCTGAGTCCCCTAGCATAATGTTTAGCACATACAGATGCATTCTTGACTGATTAATACTATCTATGCTATTTTAAAAGGAGTTCTGGTGGTATAGTGGTTCAGGCATTTGGCTTCTAACTAAAAGGTTGGTGATTTGAACCCACCACCTGCTCTATGGGAGAAAGATAAAGCAGTCTGCTTGGATTTACTGCCTTGGGAATCCTGTGGAGGTTGCTATGGATCAGAATTAACTCAATGGTAGTGGGTTTGGTTTGAATTATACAGTTCTAAAAGTCTCTGGGAGATGCAGTTTGTTCTGGACTGCTAACCTAAAGGTTAGCTGTTTGAACTCTCCTAGTAGTGCCATGCCTAAGGCATTTGACTTCTAACCAGCCACTCCTCAGCAGGAAGGTTGGGCAATCTACTTCCACAGAGATAAACCAAAAAAAACCAAACACACTCCTGCTGTCGAGTCAGATCCAGTTCATAGTGACCCCTCCTTGGGTTTCCAAGGCGGTATCACTATGGAAGTACATCCCCCAACCTTCCTTCTGAGGATCCATAGAGATACCACCTCAAAAACCCAAGGAGAGGTTGCTATGAGTTGGATCCAATTCAACGGCAGTGCATTGGATTGTAGTAGTGCCATGGAAGAAAGATCTGGAGCTCTGCTTCTGTAAAAATTGTTGTTTACCATCAAACTGATCCCAAGTCATAGTGGCCCTATTTGAAACATAGAACTGCCCCATAGAGTTTCTGAGGCTGTACTCTTAAGGGGAGCGATTGCCAGGTCTTTTCTCCAGTGAAGTCATTGGGTGGGTTCAGACCACCGACCTTTCAATTAGTAGCCGAGTGCTTACCCATGGCGTGATGAGGCTTCCTGGGCTCCTGCCACAAAGATTAAAGCCAAGAAAATCTTCAATTCTGTTCTGTAACACATGAGGTCACCATGAGTTGAAATCTATTCAACACCAACTCTGTCTTTTCCCTTTTTCTTTTCTTTTTGCTGTGCAATTTTAAAAACAAAAACAACAGAAAACAACCCTCTTGATTATTTACTCTAATGGGAAGACTATCATCATGAAGATGGTACATTGAGGGAGAATGGTAAGTAGCAAAAAAGGACTCTTTTCTTTTCCTTAAGGAAAAGTCCTACCTGTGCTTCAAAAGACAGCTTATATGTTACCTTCTCTGTGAAGTCTTTCCAGACAAAGAAATTGTTTCACAGCTCTGTTCTCAAATGGAACTGCGCTGTAGCACTTTTAGGATGGTGCTGAAATTATTTGGTTCAAATTGCTCCCCTCCAAAGGGGACTGTTTACTGTTCACCTTTATGGCCCTACCAGCTCCAAATAAAGTAGAAACTCACACAATGTCTGTTAAATTAAATTTTTTTTAAAAAAAAAAACCACACAATTTATTGAGACTAAGGCAATGAATTTTATCCTCATGTTGACCAATTCACTTTTCTTTATTATCCAGTTATAGACTATGCCTTCAACCCTACTTATATTCCTATTCTTAATCAATATCTCTATGCAAGTCATTGTTCATAAGAGATTATGGACCTTTCCTTAAGAATTGGTCATCACTGCTGGAAAACAGCAAAAACAACAGTAACCACAGAAATTCAGATTTTAATACATATGCTGAAAGAACATAATTCAATCCATAATGCATCCCTATCCAAGCTGTCCAAACTATTTTCACATGTAAAAATAGCAATTATCATTTATATACTATCTCTGGGTAGATGTCCTGGAGAAAAGGACACTCATGGAAGTTTCCATGGAATACTGTTTGTGTCATAATCCTGGTCCAGGGTCTAAGTCTTCTGCTAGAGAAGAAAGATGGAATCTTCACAAAATCCTTTTCCTTGTTGCCACCTGGTATTTCTTGTCATCACAACCACAATTCATGCAAGAATAGATCCATTATCCCAAGTCCTGAACAGTGCTGGTTTCTTACTGAATATTTCTCCCCACAAGGGCACCAGGGGCTTACTTCCAGATGTCTTTATCACTTCATCTTCTGGAAGATAATTAGAGGCACAGTGTAGGAGCCAATCCAGGTGGCTTTGCCGGGGGGTGGGGGTGGGGTGGAGAATGCCCATTGAGTCTGAGAACCACAGTTATTACCATCCATTCGATCCTTGCTTGTCAAAAATTTGCCTTCAGCAGGCTGAGTCACATGTATAACACTGTCCCCAGGTGTATCTGCCAATTTTTGTCCTAGTATTCTTAATTTGTCTTGTTTTCTGAACACATGCATTATCATCTCCATCTAAATTAGCTTTGCCAATGTCTAAGATTCATATGGATTTTGGAAAAGGCTAAGTTGTTTAAGTAAGTCTCAGCTGATTTCCAACCTAAAAACTCAAGTGAAATTTTCCTGGACTTTTGCAGTCCAAGAGTGATAGATTCATATGAAAGTCTGGTCCCATGTGATGAAATAATGACTAACAGTCTTCTGCTTTCTCCCCAACACTGCAATTCTAAACTCAGAGTGTGTCCTCGATTTGCCTTCTACTTTAAAGGGAATCCCAAGGGTAGTCACAGATTGAGACATTAAGCTTGAATCCCTCATATCACAAGGCCAATAATATGACTGGTAAAACTAATCTCTTGATTCAATGATTTAAACCAAGATATGGTTAGGTACTTAGGACCCAATTCCTGGTCTGCAATTCACCAAACCAAAGTGAACCAAACCAAACAACAGACTCCTTTTACATCAGCCTTGAAGGTAGCCTCAGCATGTCACAGCATCTGGAAGACACATAAAATCCAACACCATAAAAGCATTGAAAAACAGTGTAGGTCATTATTGAAAGCTGCTTGAGGAAGTGTAGAGGGCATGCTGGTGAGGTGGGAGTTTACATCTTACAGCACACAAACTTCTAGAAAGTTTTTGACATCTCTCTCTCTCCAAAGTGTCACATACCATAATGGTTGTCCCCACTTCCTATTGCTGCCCTCTGCCTCCAAACTTTTCCAAGCCACTTTACTTTTTTTTCCTCACTCTCTGCTCACTGTGGCCATCTTTGAAAGCCCCCATGCCCTTCCTAATGTATTTTTGCTTTGCTGCAATATCTGTATCCATAACCTTTCTTACACATATAACATAGACTTTCTGACTTTCTTCAACCCTGAATCTCCACCTCTAGCCCTATTCAATGAGAAAAAGTCCTAGAAAATGAGCAAGGAAACAAGGACATCCTTGGAGGGACTGATTAGGAAGCAAGTTGCAACTACCAACATCATGTTTCAACATTTCTGGTCCCATCACACTGAAATGAAACTGTACAGCGGCAGGTCAGTTGACAGGTTGTGAAAATACTCTCAAGCTTTTCCTTCTTATTGCTTCCTCAATTGCTCTGATTCTTTTTAGCTGATGAAAAACAACTTTTTTTTCCTCCCACTAAGGAACCTGACCAAGTAGCAATCCACTTGTGACAAGCTTAGGCTCTCAGGTTGCTTCTGCCTCACACATTTCCTGCAGCTGGAGGAAGAAACAAATGTTTGGGCATAGAGAAAGATTTTCAACATTCCTTCCTTTCTACTTTGCATGTGGCTATGAATAGAGATGGGGTATCAGGAACAGGTTTTTTTTTTTTTTTTTTTTTGAAGATCAGAATCAATAATGTCACATGGGAGTTGAAAACAAAAGCCACAGGGAGCTAAGAACTTATCAGAATGTGGAGCGTTCCATGTAAGCTCGGATAGGATGTTGAGGGACTATTTAATGAGGGCTCACTGGGATTCATTTGTAATGAATTTTGGAGAAGCACTGTGATAAGAAGTCAAAGAAAGCTGAATGGACCTTTTTAAAAAAGTGCTAGAAGTTCTCATAGATTCATTCCCCCAAAGGAACACTTTATGTGAAACCTCTGCAACCCCCAGCATGATTGGCGTATAGCAGGCACAGGGTGACAATCATTAAGTGAAATGGTTAGCAGCTAGATTTCACATGATATGCTGAGGTCTAGTCCTGTAGCTGGGAGCTCTGGTAGCATAGTGGCTAAGACACTTGCCTGCTAACCAGTCGGCTGGCGGTTCAAACCCACCAGCCACTCCTGGGAAAGAAGGTTGGGCAATCCTACTTCCCTAGTTATAGTGCCTCGGAAACCCAAGGAGGGGTCGCTATGAGTCGGGTTTGACTCGACAGCACATAACAACAACAACAACAGTCCTGTAGCTGAGAGAGTCATGACAGAGAAATGAGAATAAACAGACACAGAGTCAAATTGACAAACATCTGTGGACAGACTTTTAGTAACTGTTTCTGGGTCATGCCAATGTCAAGAGAGCTTCTAAATTAAATGGGTTAAACTGTTTATTGGGAGCTCTGGTAGCATAGTGGCTAAGGCACTTGACTGCTAACCAGAAGGCAGGCGGTTCAAACCCACCAGCCACTCCTGAGAAGGAAGGTTGGGCAATCCTACTTCCATAGTGATACTGCCTCAGAAACCCAAGGAGGGGTCACTATGAGTCAGGGCCGACTCGACGGCAAAACAACAACAACAACAAACTGTTTATTTGACTCCTAAAGGATATAGATCTTCATTGCCCTACTCTGTAATCACTGAATTCTTAACTTTCTGAATTTCTACATAAGAAATTTAAAAGGAATTATGCTAAAGATTTAAACATAAGAGGTAAGAGTGAGTGAAAGATTTCAGAGGGTACTGGGGTTAGTTGGATGTAGAGTAGAGTATGGTGGGAGTTAGGTAAGAAAGACCATATGGCTCAATTGTTGTTGTTATTGCTAGGTGCCATCAAGTCCTCTCTGACTCATAGCGACCCTATGCACAAAAGAATGACACATCTTTAGGTCCAGTGCTAGCTCCATGATCCTTGCTATAGTTGAGCCCATTGCTGCAGCCATTGTGTCGATCTATCTCTTTGAAGGTCTTCCCTTCTTTCATTGAACCTCCTTCTTACCAAGCATGACATCCTTCTCCAGGGAGTGGTCCCTTCTGACAACATGACCAAAGTAGGTGAGACGTAGTCTGGCCATTCTCACTTCTGAGGACTATTCCGGCTGCACTTCCTATAGGACAGATTTGTTAGATCTTTTAGCAGTCCATGGCACTTTCAGCATTCTTCACTAGCATCAAAACTCAAAAGCATCAACTTTTCTTCAATTTTCCTTATTCATTGTCCAGCTCTCACATGCATATGAGGGGATTGAAAATATTAAGGCATGTGTCAGGAGCACCTTAGTCCTCAAGGAGACATCTTTGCTCTTCAGCACTTGAAAGATGTCCTTGGCAGCTGATTTACCCAGTGTTATACATCATCTGCCAGAAGACTGATGGTTCAAACCCACCAGCCACTTCTCGGAATGAAGATTGGGAAAGCTGCTTCCATAGTGATACTGCCTTGGAAACCCAAGGAGGGGTTGCTATGAATCGGACCCGACTCATCGGTAGTGAGTTTGGTTTTTGGTTTGGTATACATCATTTCATGTCCTGACTGCTGTTTCCATTGGAATCTATCGTAGAACCAAGCAATGTGAAGTCTTTGACAACTTCATTATTTCTCTATTCATTATGATGTTGCTTATAGGTCCAGTTTTGAGGATTTTTGTTTTCTTTATATTGAGATATAATCCATACTGCAGACTGTATTCTTCAATCTTCATCAGTAAGTGTTTCAAGTCATCCTCACTTTCAGCAAGCAAAGTTGTGTCATCAGCATATTGCAGGTGATTAATGATTCTTCCTCCACATTCTTCTTCATATAGTCCAGCTTCTTAGATTATTTGCTCAACATACAGATTGAATAAGTATGGTGAAAGGATAAAACCTAAACACATTCCCTTCTTGATTTTAAACCACAAAGTGTTCCCTTGTTCCATTCCAACAACAGCCTCTTGGTCTATGTACAGGTTCCTCATGAGTACAATTAAGTGTTCTGGAATTCCCATTCTTCTCAATGCTACCCATAATTTGTTATGACCCATACAATCAAATGCTTTTGGATAATCAATAAAACACAAGTAAACATCTTTCTGGTATTCTTTGCTTTTAGCCAAGATCAATCTGACGTCAGCAATGATAATCCCTCTTTCCACATCCTGTTCTGAATCCAGCTTGCATTTCTGGAAGTCCTCTGTAAATAGACTGCTGCAACCATTTTTGAATTATCTTCAGTAAGATTTTACTTGCATATGGTATTAATGATATTGTTTAATAATTTCCACATTCTGTGAGATCACCTTTCTTTGGAATGGGTACAAATATGGATCTCTTCCAGTCAGTTGCCCAGGTAGTTCTCTTCCAAATTTCTTGGCATAGATGAGTGAGTGCCTCCAGAGGGGCATCTATTTGTTGAAACATCTCAATGGATCTTCCATCAATTTCTGGAGCCTCGTTCTTTGCCACTTCCTTCAGTGCAGCTTCTACTTCTTCCTTCAATACCATTGGTTCTTGAACGTATGCCACCTACTGAAATGCATGAAGATCGACATGGTCTTTTTGGTACAGTGACTCTGTGTATCCCTTCCATCTTCTTTTGATGCTTCCTGCATCATTCAATATTTTGCCCATAGAATTTTTCAATATTGCAACTTGAGGCTTAATTTTTTTCCTCAGTTCTTTCAGCTTGAGAAATGCTGAACGTGTTCTTCTTTTTGGTTTTCTAACTCCAGGTCTTTGCACATTTTGTTATAGTGATTGGCTTTGTCTGCTCGAGCTGCTCTTTGAAATCTTCTGTTCAGCTCTTTTATCTCGTCATTTGTTCCATTTGCTTTAGCTACTTTCTGCTCAAGGGCAAGTTTCAGAGTTTCTTCTGACATCCATTTTGGTCTTTTCTTCCTTTCCTCTCTTTTTATGACCTCTTGCCCTCTTCATGGATGATGTTCTGGATGTCATCCCATAATTCCTCTGTTTTTCAGTCATTGGTGTTCAATGCATCAAATCTATTCTTTAGATGGTCTCTAAATTCAGGAGGGATATATTTAAGGTCATATTTTGGCTCACGTGGACTTGTTTTAACTGTCTTCAACTTCAAATTGAACTTGCATATGAGCAGTTGATAGTCTGTCCCATAATCAGCTCCTGGTCTTGTTTTGGCTGAAGATATTGAGCTTTTCTATAGCCTTTTGCCACAGATGTAGTCCATCTGGTTCCTGTGTACTCCATCTCGTGAAGTCCATGTGTACAGCTGCCATTTGTGTTGTTGAATAAAGGTATTTGCAGTGAATAGGTCATTGGTCTTGCAAAATTCTATCATGTGATCCCCAGCATTATTTCTGTCACCAAGACCAGATTTTCCAACTACCAGTGATTCTTCTTTGTTTCGAATTTTTGCTTTCCAAGTCACTAGTGATAATTAACACATCTTGATTGCATGTACAGTCAATTTCAGACTGCAGAAGTTGATAAAAATCTTCAATTTCCTCATCTTTGGCTTTGGTGGTTGGTGCATAAATTTGAATAGTAGTAGCATTAATTGGTTTTCCCTGTAGACATATTGATATTATCCTATCACTGATAGCATTGTACTTCAGGACAGATCTTGAAACATCCTTTGTAATGATGAATGCCATGGCATTCCTCTTCAAATTTTCGTTCCCAGCATAGTATCTCATATGTTTGACTGTTTCAAAATGACCAAAACCAGTCCATTTCAGCTCACTAATGCCTAGGATTTTAATCTTTATGCATTTTATTTCATTTTTGACAACTTCCAATTTTCCTAAATTCATAGTTATACATTCCTTGTTCTGATTATTAATGTATGGTTGCAGCTGTTTCTCCCCAATTTGAGTTGTCCCACATCAGCAAATGGAGGTCCTGAGAGCTTTACTTTATCCATATCATTAAGGTCAGTTCTACTCTGATGAGGCAGCTCTTTCCCAGTCATACTTTGAGTGCCTTCAGACCTAAGGGGTATCACTGTATCAGACAATGTTTCCAGGCTATTCATAAAGTTGCCTAGTGATATATCAGAAAATGTTTCTCTGCAATTCATAAGGTTTCCTTTGGCCAATTCTTTGAGAAGTGAATGGCCTCTCCCTTCTTCCTAGTCTATCTCAGTCTGTAAGTAAGCAGTGTTGAAACCTGTGCACCATGTGCAACCCTGCTGGCATTTGAAACACTGGTGTCACAGCCTCAAGCCTCACAACAACACACAAGCCACCACAGCAGGACAAACCGACAGACACATCTCCCTTAGCTGTTTGAAACCTCTCCACCCTTCCCTTACCTGGATTCCATGACTCTTCCCCACTTTCTGCCTCTTGGGGTGGGGAACTATTGTCTCCCTACCCTTACCTGTGTCCCAGGGATTTGTCTCATCCCCTGCTCTTCTCCCACTTCCTGCCTCTTGGGGTGGGGCCTTGTCTCCCTCCCTTTACCTGGATCCCATGGCTCAATTGTTGTTGTTGTTATGTGCCATCGAGTCGGACCCGACTCATAGCGACCCCTCCTTGGGTTTCCACGGCAATATCACTACAGAAGCAGATTGCCCCATCTTCCTTCCAAGGAGTGGCTTGTGGGTTTGAACCACCAGCCTTCTGGTTAGCAGTCAAGTGCCTTAGGCACTATGCTACCAGAGCTCCCATATTCACCTTGAGTTGCATGTAATAATTTTAGGTGCAATTATAAAGGATCATAAAATTGCCAACGGAGAATGAAGAAGAAAAGTAAAAAGTTTATCACTGAATATTAACATAAGGTCTGTGTATACATGTGTGTGTGTGCCCATACATGTGTTCATATGCATGTGCATGTGTGGTTTGTAAATGCATACACAATTCAGCTGAGGTGTGGCCAATTATCAAGGAGAAATTTTATTGCTACAATTAGAGTTCTTAGTTACTGATTTCCTTTTTCCCTTTCTACTTCCTTATTGACTTATTGTCTAATAGGAGATAAAATCCTTTTCCCTCAATGTGATATTCCCTTCACTCACCTCATCCTTCCTAAGAAATGAAGGAAAAATATTCTTATATCAATAATATGCTTCACGAAACAAACAAACACACAAACAATAAACACCTTTCATTTTTCCAAAGATGAGAATGCTCCTTTGTCTGCTCACATTTCTAGAAAATGATCCCAAATCAAAAATCTCACCCTCCCTCACTTTTTAGGAGCTCTGGTGACACTGTGGTTAAAGCACTGGGATGGTGACCTAAAGTTCAGCAGTTCAAATCCACCAGTCGTTCAACAGAAGAAAGGTGAGGCAGTCTGCTTCCATAAAGATTTACAGCTTTGGAAACTGTGTGGGCATTTCTACTCTGTCCTATAGGGTTGCTATGAGTTGGAATCAACTTGATGGCAGTGCCTTTCATTTCTTTTTGTTTTACCTCACTCTTTACAAACACATTTAGATTTTTAGTGCTCATTCTCAGAAGCATGCAGAAAAAGACTGAGGAGGCAAAATCTAGAGCAGAGAGCATGAGGCTCTCCTTAGAGCCAACAGACTTGAATGGCATTGGTGTGAGAAGCTCAGGTAAAGCCTGGCTCTGCAGTTGGAAGCAGTGAGGCTGAAACTTCTAAAGGGATGGAGGCTCAAGATCGAGGTTATTCCCATTGTACATCACCTACTCTGTCAGCCACAAGAGCCTTACATTTGACTCAATCTAGGGGCCTCTGTGTGGGGCCCTGCTCTCTCTGAGGCCTACTCTTACCCTTTAGACACTGTAGCTTCTTTTTTAAAATTTATTTTATATATTTTTTAAATTGTGCTTTGTGTGCAAATTTATATAGCAAACTTGCTTTACATTCAACAGTTCATGCACATCTGATTTCGTGGTCCCGATTATCATCATCAACCGTAAGAAACTCTCCTTCCTGTGACCACACCCTTCCAGTGCCACTCTGATCCAGACATTCCTATCTGTCCAGCTTTCCCTCTGTGCGAATGCTACGTCTCTGGTGTCTCATGGCTGCATAATCCAAGTGGTGCATCTCCCTAGAGTAGGTTGGTGCATTGACCCTAGAGTAGACATTCTGTATGTGGATCTTTCTACTGTTGGGCTGAGACCCAATCTATTTAAGTGAGTCCATTTCTAGGCTTGAAGGGTAACCTGAAGCCATAGTCTCGAGAGTTCCATCAGTCTCTATCCGACCAGTAATTCTGGTTATTTTTGTGCTTTTGAATTTTGTTCCACATTTTTCTTCCCATTCTATCCAGGATCTCCAGGTTTGATCCCTTTCCCAGCTGTTGACATTGGTAGCCAGCCACCATCTAGTTCTGTTCTCTGGTCATGGAAGCTGAGGTTCTCATGGTCCATCTTATCTTTGGACAAATTGTTTCCAGATGACTTTGATTTTCTTCACTCTTCTTTGCTCCAGATGAGAGGAGACAAATTGTTGCACCTAGCCACTCGAAAGCTTTTAAGACCCCAGTCACTACTCAGCAGAGTAGGTTGTAGAACAAAATTTTTATTAACTATGTGTGCCAACTGAGCATGATGTCCCCAAGACTATGGTTCTGGGTCCCCAGGCCTGGTGATTCTCTCTCACAAGATGTTTGGTTGTCTCTGCAAAGTTCCTCCCACCTTATCTTCTGTTGTTTCTGTAATGTATGTGGCTAATTTTGTAGCACAAGTGCATATGTAAGATTATTTTCACCCAAATCTATCCTTGGTCTAGGGTGTATTACTATTCACCTACTCCCACCTGATCTTCTCACCTGTCTATGCATTAATCCACAGCCTGGTATTTGGTGCTAGTGATACTGCAGTGTTGTGCCTGTAATATGAACACTGTAGTTTCAGAACCCTTATGATGAGCAGCAAGAGAGAGGGAAAACTCTACTTCCCAGGCTGAAATCACTCTGTTACTTAAATAGAGAGGACACTGTGCACACCTCCTGGCAAATGGCAGCATCTGAAAAATATCTGCAGACCATGAGCACATTAAATGCTACTAAAAATCTCTCTATTGAACAAGGTTGGCTTGACAGTCTGACTCCCTGAAAATAAAACAGCAGGCTGGAGAAACTGTTTCCTTCTTAACTTCTTAATTTGATGTAGCCTGTATCTTTTTCCTTCTGTGTCAAACTTTCAGATTCCAAGGTTTCAAATAATAAAAGCAAAGATTCTCTTGGTGTCAGAGAATTACTATCTAATCAAAAGGCTAATTAAATAGGAATTGTGAAGCAATAATATAAAGATTCATTTGCTAAATGGCTGAATGAAAAATGAAATGAATAATTGAGCAAATTAAAAACCCATCTTAGATTTCACTGCCTCCAGGAAGTCTGCCAAACTGCTTGGTTTCAGTGGTACTCCATGGCTCCTGGACTCCCATGACTCACTGAGAAAGGACTTGCCTGGTGAGTGGGATATGTTCCTCCTTTGCTCTGTAAGCCCTTCATGGCAAAAACCTCCTTTGATCTCTGCACCTTCAGTATTTAGCACTGAACCTGCAGAGAACAGAGACTTGTTTAATGTCTGTTGAAGAAAGACATTAGTGAATGTGAAGCTGCCTCAAGAAATTAAAAAATGGAGATTTTGGAATATTGGGGAGAATTTGCCTATCATCAACACGTTTTTCTTCTTTTCCTTTAAGGATTAGTTTTGTTATTATATTTAATTAATTAATTTATTTATATTGTGCTTTATGTGCAAGTTTACACAGCAGAGTTTGTTTTACATTCAACATTATGTGTACATTTAGTTTTACTCCCCATTTACCATCACCAATCCTAATACAGTATCCTAACCTCCCTGCCCAGTAACCCTCCCCCGGCCCTATACACCTCATAGTTATGCACTCCTGTGTGTCCTGCATTTCCTCCATGCAAATGTTGCCCCTCCTGTGCTCCAGTGTGTCACCCTGGGTTGAGTGGTCTGCATGTACATCTTGTTTACTATTGGGTTGAGAGCCAGTCCCTGGAAGTGAGTTTTATTCTGGGCCCAGAATGTATCCCAGGGTCATAGTATTGGGGGTCTCATCAGACTCAATCTGACCAGTAATTCTGGTCATTATTGAGTTTTTGTATTTTGTTCCACATTTTTCCTCCCACTCTATCCAGGATCTCCAGATTTGATCCTTTCCTGAGTGGTTGGCTTTGGTAGCCAGGCACTGTCTAGTTCTTCTGGTCCAAGGACCATCATGTCTTAGAGCTGATTGCTTCCAAATGCCCCCCCCTTTTTTTTTTTTTTTGCACTCTTCTTTACTTCTGACTATAGGAGACCATTAGGTGCATCTTAGATGGCTGCTTGAAAGCTTTTAAGACCCCAGTCACTACTCACCAATGTAGGATGAGAAACAAGACTTTTATGTATTTTGTTGTGCCAATTGAGGTTTTTTTTTGTTGTTGTTATGAGTCTGATATCCCCCAGTGCTATGATTCTGAGTTGGTAGATTCATTGGATCTCTCTCCCACAGTGTCTGACTGTCTGTGAGAGATTACTCTATGTCTGCCTTCTGTTGTTTCTGTAAGGATTGCAGGTATTTTGTATCACTAGCATCTGCACAAGATTAGGCTCCACTGAATCTATCCTTGGTCTAGAGTATACTCCTGTTCACTGACCCCCATCTGATGTTCTCAGATGTTTATGTGTTTATCTATAACCTTGTGTTTGGTGTTAACATTAATGCACTATTGTGGATATACTTGTTGGTATTAGCATCTGTCATCTATATCTTATGTGCACAATTGGGTGTCCTACCTTTTCCTAATGCTATCATGGTGGTCACAGACCCTTTCTATACCATCCGTCCTTTTACCCACATCAGCGTGTGGCCCCCAAATAGCCCGAAATTAATCCCTCCCCAGCCTGATAATCTACAGAGTGAGTTCACTTTCTCAAGCAAACCTTTTTTGTATTTTTAGAGTAATGGGCTCATTTACTTATCCTTCTGTGACTGACTTATTTTACACAACATAATGTTCTCCAGGTTCATCCACATTGTGAGATGATTTGCATATCCTTCATTGTTCTTTAATGTAGCATAGTATTCCATTGTGTGAATGTACCATAATTTGGTTATCCATTCATCTGTTGATGGGCATTTAGGTTGTTTACATCTCTTTGCTATAGCAAATTGTGCTGCAATGAACATAGGTGTACATATATCTGTTCATGTGCTGCCTCTCACCTCTTTAGTAATGGAATTACTGGGTCAAATGTTATTTCTATTTTCAGTTTTTTAAGGAAATGCCATACTTTTTGCCAGAATGGTTGTACCACTTCACGATCCCACCACCAGTGCACAAGAGTTCCAATCTGTCCACAACCTTGCCAGCATTTATTATTTTCTGTCCTGTTGAACTTTGCTATTTTTGATGGAGTGAAATGATATCTCATTGTTGTTTTGATTTATCCAAGACTATGGTTCTGGGTCCCCAGGCCTGGTGATTCTCTCTCACAAGATGTTTGGTTGTCTCTGCAAAGTTCCTCCCACCTTATCTTCTGTTGTTTCTGTAATGTATGTGGCTAATTTTGTAATTTAGTCTCTAATGACTAAAGATCACAAGCAATTCCTCATGTGTTTGTTGGATGCCAGCATATCGTCTTTAGTAAAGTGTCTGTTCAAGTCTTTTGCCCATTTTTTAATTGGGTTGTTTGTCTTTTTGGTGTTGAAGTGTTGAAGTTTTCTATAGATTTTGGAGATAATCCTTTGTCAGACATGTCATAGGCAAATATTTTCTCCCAACCTATAGGTTTTCTTTTTACCCTTGTGATGAACTCTTTCAATGCATGTAAGAATTTAATTTTTCAAAAGGTCCCAGTCATCTAGCTTCTCTTCTACCTCCTATGCATTCCAGGTTACATTTGATAGTCTATTTATGCCATAAATTCGGGCTCCTAGATTTGCCCCCTAGGAGCTCTAATAGCATAGTGCCTAAGGCACTTGATTGTTAACCAGAAGGCTGGTAGTTCAAACCCACCAGCCACTCCTCAGCAGGAAGGTTGGGCAATCTACTTCCATAGTGATACTGCCTCGGCAACCCAAGGAGGGATCACTATGAGTCAGGGCCGACAACAACAAAAACAATAGAGTTGCTAGAGTTGCTCCTATTTTATCTTTGATGAATTTTATAGTTTTGCATTTTACATTTAAGTCTTTGATCCAGCTTGAGTTTGTTTTTGTGTATGGGGTGAGGTATGGGTCTTGTTTCATTTTTCCGCCAAGTGGATATCTAGATTTGCCAGCACCATTTGATAAAGAGGCTGTCTCCTCCTCATTTAATGGGTTTTGGACCTTTGTCAAAGATCAGCTGTCTGTAGATGGATGATTCTTGTTCTGGTTACCTAGTGCCACTCTGACAGAAAAATACCACAGATGGGATGGCTTAAACAAACAGGAGTTTATTTTTACAATTTGGAGGCTTTAAGTCCAAGTTCAAAGTGCCAGGCTCTAGGGGCTGGGTGAAAGCCCCTCAGCCTTGGGTTTCAGCTCTGCCTCCAGCTTCCTGCCCACTGAAGCTAAAGGCTTTTCTTCACTCAGACAGCTGCTGGCTGCTGAGGCTGCCAAGCCTAAGACTGACAAGTAACAAGGTAGTCCTGATATTACCAAACCACATGGCAGGCCATTAATTTAAGTCCATTGCAAGTCCCAAGGTCGGCAGAGCATGGCAGGATGCTGAACAATGACACAACTACATGCAGGGTCCAAGCATACCATAAGCTGGAGACCATTCTTATTTCTTTATCAGAGGTCTCTTTGTTGGTGTAGAGGAATCCAACTGATTTTTGTTTGTTGACCTTATATCCTGCCACTTTGCTGAACCTCTCTATTAGTTCCAGTAGTTTTTTTGTTGTTGAATCTCCTGGGTTTTCTATGTACAAGATCATATCTTCCACAAATAGAGATAGTTTTACTACCTCTTTGGCAATTTGTATGCCTTTTATTTCTCTTTCTTGCCTTATTTCCCTGGCCAGGACTTCCAATACAATGTTAAGTAGAAGTGGTGATGGAGGGCATCCCTGTCTGTTTCCCTTTCGCAAGGGGAATGCCTTGAGTCTTTCTCCATTCGTAATGATGTTGGCCGTTGGCTTTGCATATATGCCTTTCATTATGTTGAGGGATTTCCCTTCTATCCATATTTTGGTGATAGTTCTGAACAGGAACAATTGTTGTATTTTATCATATGCCTTTTCTGCATTGATTGATATAATTATATGGTTCTTTTGTTTCGTTTATGTGGTGGATTTCATTGATTGTTTTTCAGATGTTGAACCATCCTGACATACCTGGTATGAATCCCACTTGATCAGGATGTATTTATTTATTTCTTTATTTGATATATTGTTATATTCTGTCTGCTAGGATTTTGTTGAAGATTTTTGCATCTATGTTCATGAGGGATATTGGTCTGTAGTTTTCTTTTTTTTATTGGGGTCTTTCCCTGATTTTGCTATTAGTGTTATGCTTGCTTCCTAAAATGAGTTTGAGAGTATTCCAACTTTTTCTACCTTCTGGAATAGTGGTATAGGTGTCAACTCTGCCCTGAATATTTAGTAAAATTATCCAGTTAAGCCATCAGGGCCAGCACTTTTCTCCGTGGGGAGGTTTTTTTTTTTTTTTAATGGCCTGTTCAATTTCTTCTTTTGTTACAGGTCTGTTCAAGTGTTCTATCTCTGAGTGGCATAGTTTAGGTAGGTCTTGTCATTCTAGAAACTTAACCATCTCCTCCAGGTTCTGACATCTGTTAAAGTACAATTTTTCATAATATTCTGTCAGTATCTTTTTTATTTCAGTTGGCTCTGTTGTGATGACACCCTTTTCATTTACTGTTCTTGGAATTTGCATCTTCTCTTTCTTTTCTTTTGTTCAATTTGCCGATGGTTTGTCTATTTTGTTAATCTTTTAGAGGAACTAGCTTTTTGTTTTGTTGATTTTCTCTATTTTTTTGTTTTGCTTTGTTTTCTGTTTCATTTATTTCTGCTCTGATCTTTATTATTTCCTTACTTCTAGATACTGTAGGATCCTTTTGTAGTTTTTTTTCCTAATTGTTGGAGTTGTTGAGTTAGAGTGTTGATTTTGTTTCTTTCTTCTTTTTTGATGTATGTATTTATTGCTATAAACTGACCTCTGTGCACTGTTTTGCTGTGTCCCATAGGTTTTGGTATGATGCATCTTCATTCTCATTTGTTTCTAGGATTTACTTTTTATTTCTTCTATTACCCAGTAGTTTTTTAGCAGTGAATTGTTCAACTTCCACACTTGACGTTTTTTGCTTGATCTTCCTATTATTAATTTCTAATTTTATAGCATTGTGGTCTGAGAAGAAGCTTTGTAGGATTTCAATGTTTTTTAATTTATTGAGGCTCATTTTATGTCCTAACATATGATCTATTCTGGAGAAGGATCCATATGCACTGGAGAAGAATGTGAATTGTGCTTTTGTTGAGTGGAATGCTCTGTATATGTCTATGAGGTCGAGTTGGTTGATTATGTTGTTGTGTTCTTCTGTATCTTTGTTGATCTTTCTAGGTCATCTGTCCCTCCTTGAAAGTGGTGTCTTAAAGTCTCCTATTACTATTGTAGAGTTGTCTATTATCCCTTTTAATTCAATTAATATTTGCTTCACTTTTTTTGGAGCACTTTCATTGGATGCATAGATATTTATTATGGTAATGTCTTCTTTGTCCATTCATCCTTTTAGCATCATATAGTGTCCTTCTTTGTCTCATGTGGTTTTTCACCTTAAAGTCTATTTTATCAGAAATTAATATTGCCACTCCTGCTACTCTTTGGTTATTGTTGGCTCGGTATTTTTTTTCCACTCCTTAACTCTTAATTTGTTTTCATCTTTGTGTCTAAGGTGGGTCTCTGGTAGGCAGTATATTGATGGGTCTTCTTTTCTTATCCAGTCTGACACTCTCTTTCTCTTGATTGGTGCATTTAGTCCATTCATATTGAGTGTAATTAGTGTAGTATGAATTGATTGCTGTCATTCTATTTTGTGTGTGTGTGTGTTGTTGGAGTTTCCTTGGTCCATATACTTTCCTGTGCTGAGTTTATTTTGTTTTGAAGTGTTTCCTCTCTTTTCTTCTTTATTGCTGGTTTTGTGCTTACTAAACCCATATGTTTTATTTCCTTCTGGATTTGCTTAGGGAGATTGTTCATTTTCTCTGTGGTTACCTTGGAGTGAATTATTGTCTCTGTATTTTTAGAATAGTCTGTTTCCTGAGAACATTGTCCTATTATCCTCTCCATTTGTTTGTTTTCCTCTCCATTTGGAAGTTTTTACCTAGAACTTTTATTCCCTCTATTTGGTTAGTTGCTATTGTCATGTGCAGATTGGCCTCCTTGATATTTAGTGTACAATGTTTTACTTCCATAGTTATACTGCTTCGGAAACCAAAGAAGGAATTGCTATGAGTGAGAACCCACTCAACAACAGTGAGTTTTTATTTTATTTTATTTCTGACTTGGTTTAGTGTTTATGTCATGTGTCCTGATTTTGTTGTTGCTGTTGTGGGTTCTCCATTGGAGGGACTTCCCTCAGCATTTCTTGTAGGGTTCATCTGGTTTTCACAAAATCCCTTAATTTCTGTTTGAGAATGTCTTGATTTCACCCTCATTTTTGATGGACAATTGACTGGATATAGGATTCTTGGTTGGGCTGGATATAGGATTCTTGATTGGAAGTTCCTTTCCTTCAGTGTTTTATGTATGCCGTCCCATTGCCTTCTTTCCTGCATGGCTTCTGCTGAGTAATCAGAGCTCAGCCTAACTGTTTAATTATTGTAAGTAATATTTCTTTTGTCTTCGGCAGCTCATAAAATTCTTTGTCAGTGGTTTTGGAGAGTTTGATGATGATATGCCTTGGTGTTTCTCTTTGGAAGATGCTGTGTGGGATTCTATGAACTTTTTGGACAAATATCTTTTCTTCCTTCATGACATGGGGGACGTTTTCTGTTAGTCAGTCTTCCTCAATTTTCTCAGTGTTTTTTTCCCCTCTTCTTTTTCTGGTATTCCAATGAGGTATATGTTGTTTCTTTTCATGTTGTGCCATATAACTCTTAGGTTCTCTTTGTTTCTCTTAAATCTTTGTTCTGATTTTTCTTCATATAGGTACGGGAGCTCTGGTAGCATGGTGGCTAAGGCACTTGACTGCTAACCAGAAGGCTGGTGGTTCAAACTCACCAGCCACTCCCGGAAGGAAGGTTGGGCAATCCTACTTCCGTAGTGATACTGCCTCGGAAACCCAAGGAGGGGTCGCTATGAGTCAGGGCTGACTCGATGGCACATAACAACAACAACAACAGGCTGGAGTACAGGGATTTGTCTTCTATTTGGAAAATGAGTTCTTCAACCAGTTCTAGCCTATTCTTTTGTGCTTCCTCTGTATTGTGCAAGTCCGTAATTTTGGTATTCATTTTCTGGATTTCTAATGGCTGTTTTTGTATGAGTTCTGATTGTACATTAATCTTTTTTTTTTTTCTTTTTTCTTGAATGGTTTACCTGAGTTCTTCCAGGGTACTGTCTGTGTTTTTCTTCCTTCTGTTTTGGGTTTCCTTAAGCTCTTGTAGAGTTCTATAAACATACCTTCTAAATTCTTTCTCAGATAATTCTATTGCCTCCTCTTCCTCTCATTGTATAATGAGACTTTTGTTTAGGATGTTACTTCTAATGTCTTATGCTGTTTGTTTTTTGTTTGTTTGATTTGAGGTTGCCTGTTGTTTTCTAGACACTGAAGTTGTCTTTAACTGTTAATTATGTCTTGATTTGTTTTGTCTTGGTTTTATGATTTAATATTTTGAAAAGGTAGAGCTAGTTTATTTTATCTTTTTGGTTATTGGTTCACGTGTGCTGGGTTGCTGTGCAGTTTCTTTGTGATGATGGAATCACTGTGTGGAATGTGGATGCAGGTCTCTGTTTGTCATAAAGGGAGTTTAGCATTGGAGCTGAATGTGGTTTTTTTATAAAAGCAGGTACTGAAGGTAGATCTCTGTAGTGGTCATAGATTCTCTGGTGTGGTGCATTCTTTTCACTGCCCCAGGGAGGTCTCTGATGCCCTTTCTTGCCTGATAGTTGGTGCTTTTCAGTTCAGGGTCACCTGATTTTGTTATTTTTTTTTTTCCTTCTGGGTAATTACACTGCCCCCTTCTCCTCTCTAATCCTACTCCCCCGAGTTTGGCATACTGTGATGTAATGAGGTGTTCAGAGCACCAAAATCCCCATTTCAAACTGCTGCACCTAGTTTTTCAAGTACTAAGATGTTACAGTTGAGGCTGACAACAACAACAAGATGCTAGAGGGAATTAGCATGTGCACTACAAGAAATACACCATTTTCCTGACCTAGTTTTGTTATTTTTTTAAGTGTTGATCTGTGGTACATGAATTGTTCATAAAAGATTACCAAATGATATGATATTTTCTTATCTCTGTGAGGTAATTAGGTCTTAGCAGAGGATACATTTATGTAGACAGAATTACTGGCATATAGATGTGTCACATAAAGTATTTGTCCAGTAGAAAGGTGTTTGGATGGGGCAGGTCAAAAGGATGGCTTTAAGCTGAGAAATCATGGTGCCATCTGACAGAATAGTGAACATAAGAGCCCAGGAGATAAGATCAATTTTGGACATGGTGAATTGGAGGTATTATGAGAGAGATATCCATTAAGAATTGGAATGTGGATTGTATAAACACAAAGCTATGAAAATTCAAAGTTTTTAATTGATATGGAATGCTTGAAGATCAATATCTTAAGTGTTATTACGCTGAAATGGACTGGTATTCCATTTCAGAAAAGAAAGTCATATGGTGTACTATGCTGGGAGTGTCAAATTCCAGAGGAAAAGCAAAGCATTCACTGTCAAAAAGAATATTTCAAGATCTATTTTGAAGTACAACCCTCTCAGCAATAGGATAACATCCATATGCCTACAAGGAAGACCAGTTAATACAACTATTATTCAATGTACATATACACCACTAATTCCAAATATGAAGAAAATTAAAGATTTTATCATTGCTGGTGATTAAGATAACATTGGGAGAGATAGGAATTACAGAACACTTAATTGTGATCTGCAGAACTGGTGCATAGTCCAAGAGGCAGTTCAAAGAGAACAAAGAGATTAGTATTAGTGGTTTAGTATCAGGAAAAGTGTGTGTTTGGGCTGTATCCTTTCACCTTACTTATTCAGTCAGTATACTGAGCAAATAATCTGAGAAGTGTGACTATATGAAGAAAAACACAACATAAAGATTGGATTAACAATTCTATTATATGCAGATGAAACAACCTTGCTTGCTGAAAGCCAAGAGGACTTGACACATTTAATGATGAAGATCAAAGATGACAGCCTTTAGTATGAATTATACCTCAACATAAAGAGAACAAAATCTCCATAACTGGACAACATGACAAAAAATGGAGGAAATATTGAGATTGTCAAGAATTTCATTTTATGATCAAAACCCATGGAAGTAGCAGTCAAGAAATCAAAGGAAATATTGCACTGGACAAGTCTGCTGCAAAAGATCTCTTTAGATTGTTATAAAGCAAAGATGTCACTTGGAGTACTGAAGTATGCCTGATGTATGACATGGTATTTCCAGTTGCTTCATACATGTGCAAATGATGGATAATGAATAAGGAAGACCAAAGAAGAATTGATGGTTTTAAATTATGGTGTTGATGAATAATATTGAATATACCATGGACTGCCAGAAGAACAAACAAATCTGTCTGGAAAGAAGCACAACCAGAATGCTCCTTAGAAGCAAGGATGGTGAGACTTTGTCTTACATACTTTGGACATGTTAAAAGCAAGGAGCAGTCCCCAGAGAAGGACTTCATGCTTGGTAAAGCAGAAAATCAGTGAACAATTGGAAGATCCTCAAGTAGATGGATTGCCACAGTGACTGCAACAATGATTCAAATATAGCAATGATTGTGAGGATGTTGAGAGCTCTGGTGGTGTAGTGCCTAAGGTGTTTGACTGCTAACCAGAAGGCTGGTGGTTCAAACCCACCAGCCACTCCTAGAAAGGAAGATTGGGCAATCTACTTCTGTAGTGATACTGCCTTGGAAACCCAAGGAGGGGTCACGAAGGTCAGATCTGACTTGATGGCAGTGAGTTTGTTTTTTGGTTTGGTGAAGATGTTGCGGAACAGGACATTGTTTTGTTCTCTTGTACATAGGGTCACTATGAGTCAGAAACAACTCTATAGCACTTAGTAACAATAGACAACATTGGATATCAAAGTGGGTCTCAATAGAAGGATTTAAACTGGGACTATAGATTTGGGAATCAGCAGAACAGAAATGGTAATTGAAGCCTGGGAGTGAATGCTTTTGTCCAGGTGAAGTGTCATAGAGAAAAAAAAAAAGAGCAGAGGGCCTAAAATTGTGTTTTGGGAAACATACAGGTAGCAGACAAAAAGTGGAAGCTCCCAGTGATACAGCCAAGTACCCGGAAAACCAGGGGACAGAATGTTTTGAGATTGTGAAGAAAAAAATTAAAGTTGTGATTATACCCAAACAAAAAGATTACAAATCAGTTATTTTATGAAAAGCCTTACTTAGAAATGGCTGTTTTCTGCAGGAAACAGAAATAAATGATTTTTAAGAATGGAACTTTCTTGAATTAACTGTTTATTTGAGGTACCACACTCAAGATAAGTAGTTGACAATTTGTGTACAGGCAAGCGAAATCACAAAATGGTTTCATTTCCAACCCAGAGAACCTCTCAAAAGCCAAGTTTACTGAACAAAGTAGAAGGTAGTTTTATAAATACACGTAGTTCTCTTTATTTTCAAAGTAACAGTAATAGCAAACACAGACTGCTCCAAGTCAGACAACATCCTGTTACTTTTTAAGCCACAGGCAGTAGCATAACATAACTTGTATAATTCTTGCAAAATACGTGATCAATCCAGACATTTTCTAAGATTTCAGTGACTCATAAGGAAGCTCATGTTGCCTGTAAAGAGCTCTTCCCTTAGTTCAGTCCAGAGACTGGGCCATATGTGCAAGGAAAAAAGTTTCTCTCAAAGCCAGAATCAATAAAGCCTGTGAAATGGATGGTTCCTGTCCTGAAATAAGATTAAAACAAACTAGGAGATAGGTGGTGGAGTGCAGTACTGATGGAGAGTCTTCTACTGTGAAGCAAGTATAAGGGAAAGTCAGGTAAGGTGCAGATAAGAATGAAAATTTGACAGAAAGAAGTTCAGATACCCCTTTTCTGAGGTCTATTTAAGGAGTCCTAGTGGCACAATGGTTAAGCACTTAACTCCTAACCAAAATGTTGGCTTTTCAAACCTACCAACAGAGTCTGTAGGAGAAATATCAGTCTGTGCGCATGTGTGTGTGGCTCAATAGAGTAGTTCTACTCTTTTGCATTGGTTCAGTAGGAGTTGAAATCCACTTGATGGTACACAATGACAACATTTTCTCTGAAATAGAAAGTAAGGTCATTGGCTGAGGGAGCACAGAGTGATAGAGGGAATGAATGTATAAAAAGAATGCAAAAGGTTTGATTTTTTTGAGAGAGGTGGAGAACAGAAGAGAAAGTTGACTAGAGAAATATAAGATTTCCAGGTATTAATTTAAAGTAAGTAGCACCAGCATTGCTAAGGCAGTGTTGGTTCAGTTGTAGAATTCTTGCCTTCCCAGGTTCAATTCTTGGCCAATGCACCTCATGTACTGCCACCACCTATCTGTAGGTCAGTAGAGACTTGCTGTTGCTATGATGCTAAACAAGCTTCAATAGAGCTTCCAAACTAAGAGAAACTAGGAAAAAAGACCTGATGATCTATTTTCTAAAATCTGTTAATGAAAACCCTATGGATCAAAATGGATTGATCTCAATAGTTAGGACTATGTAGCACTGGGTAGGATTTTGTTCTGTTGTGCATGGGATCACCATGATTTGGGCATGACTCAGGGGCACCTAACAACAGCAACAGCAACAGCAACAGCAACAGCATCAGCCTTGAAATATCCTTTTCTAAACATAGCTGTTTTAATTCATCTGTCTCTCAAAAATATGAATTTAACCTCCCTTTCTTGCAAATAATATTCATATATGTTTTGATTTATTTAAGAATAACCCTTTTGGCACCTGTGGCTCAGAAGAGCTGATTTTCTTTCTGTGGTGACTGTTATTTCTTTTGTTTTGTGTACTGACTCAGACTTCATCCTGCTTCACAAACTGGCAATCCCACCCTTGCAAATGCTCCAGGAGCTCAGAATGCCAATGGCTGTGTACAAATCAGCAATACACCAACTACTTCCTCCATCTTTGGGGCCATCATTTATCAAGCATTCAAAAAAAAAAAAAAAAAATCAAACTCACTGTCATCAAGTTAATTCTGACTTACAGCAACCCCCTTTGGGTTTCCAAGGTGGTAAATCTTTATGGAAGTTGATTGCCCAGTCTTCCTTCCAAAGAGTGGCTGGTGGGTTTGAACCACAGACTTTCTGATTAGCAGTCAAATGCCTTAGGCACTATACCACCAGAGCTTCTTTATCAAGGCTTACTGGGCTGAAAATCTCACCATTGTCATGATCTCCTTTGTCTGCACACAATGCCATCTTTCACTTTTCTTGAGGATTGTACCACATTTGAACTGTTTATTCATGCCTAAAGCACTTGACTGCTAACCAGAAGCCTAGCAGTTCAAACCCACCAGCCACTCCTCGGAAGGAAGATGGGGCAAACTACTTCCATAGTGATACTGCCTCGGAAACCCAAGGAGGGGTCGCTATGAGTCGGGTCCGACTTGTCGGCACGCAACAACAGTAACAACAATATTCATCAAAAGAGTGTCATTCTTAGTGATCATGTGCTACTCTAAAATTCCTATAATTTCACCCTGACTCCTTTAACAAAGATACCCAATACTGTTGTGGCCTCTTCAGTTGCTCTGTTGGCTTTGGTCTAGGTAACATTTTAATATCACTTGTTCCTTGACCTTCTGTGATCTATGGAATCAGTCAAGTGCAACCAGTCATTCCATGGGGCCACACATCTCTTTTATTTAAGGACTCTGTGTAGAGCTCACTTCCATATATATTATTGCTTGTATTAAAATAAATAATCAGGGAGGCAGGGCAAGATGGTGGACTAGGCAGAAGGATTGCACAGACCCTCTTCAACAAAGAAAGGGAAACCAATTAACACAGACACAGAAGATAATCTTGGACCGCTGAGCCTTGAAGAAAAGGATGCAGATTTGGAATAAACCCCAACTAGCAGAAGAATTTGCGTGAAAATACCAAAAAAAAAGGAGAATTACGGAGCTGTGGTCTGACAGCGAACTGAGTGACCCTGACAATACAGGCGGCTC
>NW_006921637.1:5157529-5165662 GCF_000298275.1 Orycteropus afer afer | reverse complement strand
GGAGGAGGTAACTATGGGGAGGAAGTGGGAGGGGAGCTGCTGCATTGTAAATTTTGGTCAATGACATGAGACAAAGTATATGTGAACCGCTGTATGAAAAGTGAATTTACTCTGTAAATCTTCACCCAAATCCTAATAAAAAAAAAAAAAAGAAATAAATAATCATTATCTGCTTCCCACTTTGTTAACTAAAAGTGCATTTTACCCAAAGCAGTGATAGTCACCATATCACCTGAAGATGTAACAGTTGTCTACAGTACTACTCTTCCTACCTAGTTACTTATCAGGAACCAGTGACTTTGAATTACTGTAGACTTTTCTTTAGTGTTTTCATTTCAGGCCAACTCAAAAGAAAGAGGATAATTTTTTCATGAAGTAGTCTATTTCAGCATTCAGTGGGTGCTGGGGATGTCAACTTCATTGATCTTCAGATTTCTCTTTCCCCAGGGAGAAACTGAGGCATACTATGCAAACTAGACAACCACCACCTCCACCAAAAATGTGCAGCCATTAAGGATCACACAATTATATGTTCACTTATGTGTACAGTTTTTGTTTATTCATTCATTAAATGAACATACATTAAGCCCACTTTGGCAGTGTGTAGCAAGACTAGGAAGCTGAGAGAGATGTGGTTTGGTCCCTCAAGTTCCTCCCAATCTAAGGGGGAGATGCCATCTTGACACAATCTATACAATTTGCTTGAGTAGCACAGAGCTATCCTTTGCTTCACAGATCAGATGGTGACAACAAAATGCAGTGGAGGGGTGACTGGGTTTAAAAATGAAGAACTAAAAGGAAATTGAGACAAAGAGGTGAATCTTCAGCAGGGTGAAGAATAGGACTCAGAAGGCACAGTGAGATAAACTGTAGTGAGACAGTGCAGTGCAGAGTGTGCATGAGAGCAAAGGGCAAGAGGTGTCCAGCAATCAATCTACTGGGAGTTAAAGTTTTCTAGAGGTTTGAATTGAATGTTATGGAATTTGACATTTTCTGTAGACAAAGGAATACTGCTGAAATTGTTTTAAAACAGAAAATGATAAAATTAGATGTGCATCAATAATACTTGGTTCTTTTAGGTTTTCCCATGCTGGTGTTCACATATGTTAGAGTTGCCTTCATCACATCTTACCCAGAAGCCTGGGCTGGATGTATGTAACTTAGTTTATTTACTGGTAGTTCATTGCCAAACACTGATGTGGATTAGCATTCCTTGATGATTACTTTCCAAACTAGATGGTTTATAAATTCCCTTCCAGCTTTGAAATTCTGTAAGCTAAGAGAATAGCTGCTCATTATCTAAGTGCAAAGAAAGGTAATATTATGTTGATTTCAATTTATGTAAAAAATAAATATATTTTGAGTTTTACTTGGAGACATTGATAGCCTCTTTAGACTTGTTTATGCTTATTTAATATTCAAGATCAGTGAAATATATAGTTGTATCTCTAATTATGCTGAATTTCCAGAAGGAATCAAATCTTCCCACTTTTTCCTTCTACTATGTGGAAAAAAACACAGAAAGAATGTTTTTAAAATGTTTGAAAAACAGATGATATCAAGTGTGAATGCAAATAAATTCCACATTAAAATGACATGTAGCTGTATATCCTTTTGCAGCCTTTCTCATAGACATAAAAAATGCTTGAAAAAATAGAGAATGAAATCACATTTTATCAACCTTGAGACATAGTATTCATGTTGTTGTTGTTGTTATGTGTTGTCGAGTTGGACCTGACTCATAGTGACCCCTCCTTGGGTTTTCGAGGCAGTATTACTATGGAAGTAGATTGCCCTATCTTCCTTCCAAGGAGTGGCTGGTGGGTTTGAACCACCAGCCTTCTGATTATTTATAGTCAAGCTATTCTCATTGTGTTTAATATAGCCAAAACCTGCACTTAGAGATAAATTCATAACCTCAAGTGCTTCCATTACTAGAAGAAAATGAAAGAGGGAGAGAGAGGGAGGGAGGGAGATAGAAGAAGGGGGGAAGGTAAGCAGGGAGGGAGAAAAAGAAAAGGGGAGGGAGGAAGAAAGGGAGGGTGGGAGGGAGGGATGAATCTCAAAGCACTAACAAATATTATGTTGTTGTTGTTGTTTGTTGTTATGTGCCATCGAGTCTGACCCAACTCATAGCGACCTCTCCTTGGGTTTCCGAGGCAGTATCACTACGGAAGTAGATTGACCCATCTTCCTTCCGAGGAGTGGCTGGTGGGTTTGAACCGCCAGCCTTCTGGTTAGCAGTCAAGTGCCTTAGGCACTATGCTATCAGAGCTCCCAAACATCATACTTAGTGAAAAATGAGTAATTTCCATTAAAATCAAGAGTACACCAAGAATACTTTCTTGTATCATTATTATTTAACAGTTTGAGAAGTTCTGACCATACAATTATCTATGAAACAGAAATGAGTAACTTTAACAAGAGGAAAAATTGAATTTACTTGCAGTTTATGTAACCATATACCAAAAATATATAAAATCAATTAAAAAGCATTAAAGCATTAAATAAGTTAGTTGAAAGACACAATATCTGTATTTATAGCTATTATGTGTAAGATAAGGATAAATATATAAATAGCAGTAGCTTTTATCTATGTTGTTATTGTTGTTATGTGCCCTTGAGCTGTACTGGACTCATAGTGACCCCTCCTTGAGTTTCCTAGGCAGTATCACTATGGAAGTAGATTGCCCAAACTGCCTTCGGAGGACTGCCTGGTGGGTTTAAACCACCAGCCTCCTGGTTAGCAGTCAAGTGCCTTAGGCACTGCACTACCAGAGCTCCCTTCTTTATATTAGTAGCAAATTATTAGATGGTATAATGGAAATGAAGGAGCTCTGGTGGCACTGTGGTTAAGGCATTGGGCTGCTAACCAAAAACGTTAGGAGCTCTAACCTTTGAACAGTAAAACTATATATACTGAAGGAATACGGAGTAATGAGGTCAAAGAGTCATGTATAAGGTTTTAACTGCAAAATAACTAGTTTTTAGAGAATATCTATGGAAATGAAAATTATAATTAAACTAATAAATTGCTATGCAAAACTAAAGATGTAAGTTTTTTAAAATTTATAATCTATCTAAAATAAAATTGGAAATATGAAGGTGGTCCTAATCTGTCAAATAATTGAAAACTAAATATATGTGAAATGGAAAATCAGTAAAATTGGGGAAAATTAGCTTTAAGATTTTTAAATATATATATTATGGGTAAGAAAACAATGAAGAACCAGAAAAGTCTGTTTTATAGAATACAAATATAAAAATATTTGATGAAATCTTTAATAAATTTATTAAAGTCTCATGAGAAAACACTAAAAAATTTGTCAATGTAAAAAGCTTTTTAGGGTTGACAACCCACAAGCAGTATAGGTCATATTATATAAAATGCCTGAGAAATAATTATTAATAATCCATTATGAACTACTCTGGCTCTATCCCTTGGATTATAACACAGAAAGCCTGATTACACCCTTTCAAACACATTCATGAAAGAGAAAAGAAAAACTGAAAGACAAAATTTCTTCATGCTGTTTATAATACTTCTTTCACTTATGGGCTGCAATTACAGACATGACAGAAAAGGCATGCAGTGGAAAATGATTTATCAAAACAGCATTTCAGAGCTTTCTATTTTTCTATGCTTTTGCAGGAGGTCGGTTGCCATGAAAAGTCTGTTTGGTAAGGGCTCAATTTTGAATACAGTTTTGAATGTTGTTGTAGTTAGGGTGCCATCGAGTCATCTCCGACTCATAGAGACACTATGCACAGCAGAACGAAACACTGGCTGGTCCTGTGCCAGCCTCATGATCTTTCCTATACCTGAGTCCATTGTTGTAGCCACTGTGTGTGTCCATCTCATTGAGGGCCTTCCCCTTCTTCGTTGACCCTCCACTTTACCAAACATGATAACCTTCTCCAGGGAATGGTGCCTTCTGACAACATGACCAAAGTAGGTGAAATGAAGTCTGGCCATTCTTGCTTCCAAGGAGCATTCTACCTACACTTCCTCCAGGAAAGATTTCTTAGTCCTTTTAGCAGAGAATGGTATTCTTAACATTCTTCTCCAACACCACAACTCAAAAGCATCAACTCTTCTGCAGTCTTCCTTATTCATTGTTCAGCTCTCACATGCCTAAGAGGCGATTGAAAATGCCATGGCTTGGGTCAGGCACACCATAGTCTTCAAAGTGATATCCTTGCTCCTCATCACTTGAAAGAGGTCCTTTGCAGCAGATTTGTCCAATGCAATAAGTCAGTTGATGTCTTGGCTGCTGCTTCCATTGGTATTGATTGTAGAACCAAGTAATATGAAATCCTTGACAACTTCAACCTTTTCTTAATTCACTGCAAAGTTGCTTATTGAACCAGTTATGAGGATTTTTGTTTTCTTTATATTGAGGAGAAATCATACTGCAGAATGTAGTCTCTCTTTTTTTTTAATGCATTTTATTGAAACATAATTTATGTACAGTGAAATACACAAAACTAAAGTGACATGAGTCAATGCATTTTTTTTTCAGCATTCCCTCCCCGCCCCTCTCACCCCTGGCAACCAACAAAGAAAGTTTCCCTCCATATATAAACCTTTGCTTGACCCTCCACAACAGTGAACTAATATTATATTTGTCCTTCTGTGATTGACTTATTTCACTCAGCATATTGTCCTCCAAGTTCATCCATATTATGCTGTTCTTTGCAGACTGTACATTATTCTATAATACTGCATAGCATTCCATTATGTGTATGTACCATAGTTTGGTCATCCATTCTTCCACTATAAATTTTAGAGATAATTCCTTTGCCTGATATGTAATTATCGCCAAATATGAATTTGTTGCTGTCATTTTTTTATGTGCTTTCTCGTGAGGTTGATTTCTTTGTTCCATATAATTGTCTATGATGAGCTCGTTTTGTTTATGAAGGCTGTTATCAATTCCTTCATTGCTGTTGTTTTAGTATTTGCTGAATATTTATGCTGGTCCTCTTTTTTGATGTGAAGGTTTACCATTTTTCTTTGTGGTTACCCTGTGATTTATAGCTTTCTTCCCATGTTTAGAACCATCCGTTCTATATTGTAGTTGTCTTGACTTCCTTACCATCTAGAAGTTCTGTAATGACAGTTTTTTTTCCCCCTTTTTGGTTTGTAGTTGTCTTCCTTTGTCAATTGATGTCTCTGGTTCCCTGTTTACAATCTTGTAGGCTTATTTACTTTGGATATTTCCATAGCTGGATTGGTTTCTGGGTTATATTATCATATGTGTTAATGGTCAGGTGTTGTTAGCTGTTGTTGCTTCTCTGTCCAGAGGACTTCCTTTAGCATCTCTTGAAAGGTTGGTCTGGTTTAACAAATTCCCTTAATTTCTGCTTATCTGGAAATGTTCTAATTTCATCATCATATTTGAGGAACAGTTTTGCTGGTCACATAATTCTTGCTTGGAAATTTTTCTCCTGCAGTGTTTTATATAAACCATCCCATTGTCTTCTCACCTGCATGGTTTCTCTTGAGAAATCCAAGCTTAATCTCATTGGTTGCCCCTTGTAGGTAACTTTTTGTTTTTCCCATGCTTCTTTCATGAGTCTTTCTTTGTTTTTGGTTTTGGTAAGTTTGATGATGATACGTCTGGGTGATTTCTTTGGGGTCTATCCTGTTTGGGGTTCATTGGACTTCCTGAATGGATTATTTTCATCTTTCATCATACCAGGAAAATTTTCTTCCAACAAATCTTTGACAATTTTCTCTGTGGTTTTATTTGTCTCTTCTTGTTCTGGAATTTCAATTACACATAGTTTATTCCTTTTGATGGTACCCTACATGCACCTTAGGCTTTCTTCATTTTGTCTCGATCTTTTTTCTGATTGAGCCCTTTCCAAAGAAGTGTTCAGATATTTGCTTTCAATCTCCCTATTTCTGTCTTGCATTGATTCAGTTCTGCTCCTTTGCGCATTCCATGTCTTACCTATTTCTGAAAATTTAGTATTAATCTTCTGGATTTCTGTGTGTAGATTTTTTACCATTCCTAACTTTTCATTTATTTTGTCATTTTGTTCTTGTATTGTCTTCTGAAATTGTTCTAGGGTTTTCTCTGTGTTTTCCTTGATCTGTCTCTCAATTTGTTAAAGATTCCTACATATAATTGTTTTGAATTCCTAATCAAGGAGTTCCAATGTTGTGTTTTCTTCATGGATGTGTTTGGGTCCATATCCTGGTCCCTTGTTTCTCCTGCTTTATTTTGCTTCTTTGTGTGGACTGTGATCCTCTGTTGTCTCTGAGGCATTGTGACACTTTTGTGTTTATATTTATTTAGTTATTGTATGTTGGAGTGACTTGCCCACGATTTTTGTTTTCTTTGATTTGTTTGTATGTTATCTATGCAAGCAGGGTACTGTGCTGTGCTCCTCTATTTGTTAGTGAGCAGCCCTCATATACTCACCACCTGTCTCCTTTCCTGTTGTTAGCTTCTCATCTGTCCCTGCCACCCTTGGCAAACAGAGCCTATTCCTAGGTCCCTGGAACCCGAATGAAGATGCTATCACTTTAAAATCCAAAATGGTTGCCACTTGTAAAGATTAAAAATGGCTGCACCCTTGGTCACTTTAATTATCCAAAATGACTGGCACATGTAAACAATCAAAATGGCTGTGTCTTCTGGATGGCAGAAAGTCAACAGCCCAGGTTGTCTCCCACCTTGTAGTTTCCCTTCGTACTCATAGGTCACCAGCGCAGTCATCCCTGCAGCCTTTGGTGACCAGGGCTTATCTTTTATAGGTCAATTCTCAGGTCCCAGCACTACCTGGAACTATTCAGGCTGTTGGTCCCGTCAGAGTTGCTGACAGTCAGCAGCTCTGACCATCTCTTTACTCACTGTTTTCATTCAGGTTTTTCCACTAATTGGTGCCTAATCCACTTCTGTATAGTTCCTTTCAAAGCTCAGGGATCCAGGATTATCTTCTTATCTCTGTCAATTGGTTTTCGTTTTCTTTGTTGAAGAGGGTCTGTGTTGCTTGTTTGCCCATTCCTCCATCTTACCGGAAGTCAGAATGTAGTCTTTAATTTTCATCAGTAATTTCTTCAATTCATCCTTACTTTCAGCAAGCAAAATTGTGTCATCTGCATATTTCAGATTGTTAATGAGTCTTCCTCCAATCCTGATGCCACATTCTTCTTCATACAATCCAGCTTCTTGTATTATTTGCTCAGCATATAAATTGAGTAAGTATGGTGAAAGTATTCAACCTTGATGCACTCCCTTCTCTATTTTGAACCATGCAGTATACCCTTGTTCCCTTGGAATGACAGCCTCCTGATCTATGTACAGGTTCCTCTTGAGTACAATCAAGTGTTCTGGAATTCACATTCTTCTCAATGTTATCCACAATTTGTCATGAATCACACAATCAAATGCTTTGGCATGGTCAATTAAACATAAGTAAACACCTTAGGGTTACAGCCCCAGGGTTACAGGTGAGGAGAGACAACTCAGGGATGCCCAAAGTAGCAAGCAGGAAGAGCAGGAGAAAGGGGATTAAAAGCCAGGAAGCCAGAGAGAAGAGCAATCAGTCGACAGGATTAGGTGAGGAGAGGAAATGCAGGCACACCCAGAGTAGCAGGCCGAAAGAGCAGGAGAAAGGGGATAAAAGCCAGGAAACTGGACAGAAGAGCAGTCAGCCCCAGGGTTACAGGTGAGGAGAGACAACTCAGGAATGCCCAACATAGCAGGCAGGAAGAGCAGGAGAAAGGAGATTAAAAGACAGGAAGCCAGACAGAGGAACAGTCAGCCACAGGGACCCATATGGGGGTGATACGAGAGGTCTCCAACAGCAAGACAAACTTGTCTGTCGGCTTGTCCTACTGTGGTGACATGTAGACGTGAGTTTTGAGGCAGAGCCTCTGGTGTTTAAAACCCAGCGAGATGCACCTGGTGCACAGGTAACAGCCGAGCTTATAGACTAAGACTAGGAAGAAGGAAGAGACTGTCCACTTCTCAAAGAATTAGCCAGGGAAAACCTTATGAATAGCAAAGAAACACTGTTTGGTACAATACCATGCACCTTTAGGAATAGTCCGTTTAGGCTAAAAGGCTCTCAAAATAGGACTGGGAAAGAGCTGCAACATCTGAGTAAACCCAGCCT
>NW_006921637.1:5152881-5154963 GCF_000298275.1 Orycteropus afer afer | reverse complement strand
ATGCTTGGTAGGGTGGAGGGTCGACGAAAGAGGGGGAGGCCTTCAACGAGATGGATGGACATGGTGGCTGCGATGATGGGCTCAAGTATAGCAGGGATTGTGTGGCTTGCGTGGGATCGGGCAGTGTTTCTGCTGTGCATGGGGTCGCTATGAGTCAGAAACGACTTGACGGCACTTAACAACAACAACAAACACCTTTCTGGTATTCTTTGCTTTCAGCTAAGGTCTGTGTGACATCAGCAATGATATCCCTCTTTCCAAGTCCTCTTCCGAACCCAGCTTTCATTTCTGGAAACTCTCTGTCTTTATACTGCTGCAACCATTTTTGAATTATCTTCAGTAAGATTTTACTTGCATGTGATATAAATGATATTGTTTGATAATTTTCACATTCTGTGGTATCACCTTTCTTTGGAATGGGTACCAGGTAGCTGTCTTCCAAATTTCTTGGTATAACCAAGTTAGTGCTTACAGCAGGGCATTTGTTTGTTGAAACATCTCAATAGGTATTCTGTCAATTCCTGGAGCCTTGTTCTTTGCCAATTCCTTCATTGCAGCTTTGACTTCTTCCTTCAGTACCATTGGTTCTTGATCATATGCCACCTCCTGAAATGGATGAACATCACCAATTCTTTTTGGTACAGTGATTCTGTATTCCTTCCATCTTCTTTTGATGCTTCCTGCATCATTCAATATTTTGCCCATAGAATCTTTCAGTATTGCTACTCTAAGCTTAATTTTTTTTTCCTCATCTCTTTCAGCTTGAGAAATGCTGAGCATGTTCTTCCCTTTTGGTTCCCTATTCCAGGTGTTTGCACATTTCATTATCGTAATTGACTTTGTCTGCTCGAGTTGCTCTTTGAAATCTTCTAATTGAAGAACAGACCATCAGATGTTCGTATGCATGTTTGAATTGAAGTTGAAGACAATTATAACAAGTCCATGAGAGCCAAAATATGATCTTGATAATATCTCTCCTGAATTTAGAGACCGTCTCAAGAGTAGATTCAATGCATTGAACACCAATGACCAAACACCAGAGGAATTGTGGGATGACATCAATTTGATCATCCATGAAGTAACCAAGAGGTCATTAAAGAGACAAGAAAGGAAGAAAAGACAAAAATGGATATAAGAAGAGACTCAGAAAATTGTCCTTGAGTGGAGAGTAGCTAAAGCAAATGGAAGAAGTGACAAGATAAAAGAGCTGAACAGAAGATTTCAAAGAGCAGCTTGAGCAGACACAGTAGCTATAGCTTACATTTTTATGTTTTACCATTAATGGGCAAACATATGCAGACAAACAATTGAGAATTAAACCAGAAAAGACCATTTAACATCTCCCTGCCTAAAGTCTAAGTAGATAGCAATCATAATGAGTGGTACTTATTACATATGGTTATTCACTTTTTTCAGATTTGCTGTATTTATGACATACATTTGCTCAACATACAGACTGAATACATATGGTGAAAGGATACAACACTGAGTCACATCCTTCCTGATTTTAAACCACACAGTATCCCCTTGTTTTTCTGGAACAATAACCTCCTGATCTATGTACAGGTTCCTCATGAGTACAATTAAGTGTACTGGAATTCTCATTCTTCTCAATGCTATCCATAATTATTGTTATTATCCACACAGTGAAATGTATTTGCATCATCAATAAAACAAAGTAATCATCTTTCTGGTATCCTTTGCTTTGAGTCACGATCCATCTGATATCAGCAATAATATCCTTTGTTCCACGTCTTCTGAATTCAGCTTGCATTTCTGGAAGTTCCCCGTTAATGTACAGCTGCAACCATTTTTGAATTATCTTCAGCTAAATTTTACTTGCATGTGATACTAATGATGCTGTTGTTGTTGAGTGCCATCGAGTCGTTTCTGACTCATAGCGACCCCATGCACAGCAGAAAGAAACACTGCCCGATCCCGCGCCAGGCCCACAATCCCTGCTATACTTGAGCCCATCATCGCAGCCACCATGTCCATCCATCTCGTTGAAGGCCTCCCCCTCTTTCATCGACCCTCCACCCTACCAAGCATGACATCCTTCTCCAGGGAATGGTCCCTTCT
>NW_006921637.1:5133923-5150411 GCF_000298275.1 Orycteropus afer afer | reverse complement strand
CCGGGCATAGTAGATCATATGGTTGTCTGATTCAAAATGGCCAAAACCAGTCCATTTCAGCTCACTAATGCCGAGGATATCAATCTTTATGTGTTCCATTTCCTTTTTGACAACTTCCAATTTTCCTAGATTCATACTTCGTACATTCCATGTCCCAATGATTAATGGATGTCTGCAGCTGTTTCTCTTCAATTTGAGTGGTTCCACGTCAGCAAATGAAGGTCTTGAAGCTTATTCTTTTCCATATGAGTAAGGCTGGGTTTACTCATTTGTTGCAGCTCTTTCCCCGTCCTATTTTGAGAGCCTTTTTAACCTAAACGGACTATTCCTAAAGGTGCACGGTAATGTACCAAACAGTGTTTCTTTGCTATTCATAAGGTTTTCCCTGGCCAATTCTCTGAGAAGTGGACGGCCTCTTCCTTCTTCCTAGTCTGTCTCAGTCTATAAGCTGGGCTGTTACCTGTGCACCAGGTGCATCTCGCTGGGTTTTGAACACCAGAGGCTGAGCCTCAAAACTCACATCTACATGTCACCACAGTAGGATAAGCCAACAGACAAGTTTGTCTTGCTGTTGGAGACCTCTTGTATCACCCCCACCTGGGTACCTGTGGCTGACTGTTCCTCTGTCTGACTTCCTGGCTTTTAATCCCCTTTCTCCTGCTCTTCCCGCCTGCTACTTTGGGCGTCCCTGAGTTGTCTCTCCTCACCTGTAACCCTGGGGCTGACTAATGATATTGTTCTGTAATTTCCACATTCTATTGGATCATCTTTCTTTGGAATTTGACAGGTGGCTGTCTTCCAAATTACTTGGTATAGATGAGTAACTGCCTCCATCATGGCATCTGTTTGTTGAAACATCTCAATGGGTATTCTGTCAGTTCGTGGAGCCCTGTTTTTCACCAATTCCTTCAGTGCAGCTTCAACTTCTTCCTTCAATACCATTGATTTTTGATCATATGCTACCTTTTGAAATGGCTGAACATGATCCACTTCTTTTTTTGTACAGTGACTCTGTCATCCTTACATGTTCTTTTGAATCATGCATGTTCTTCCTGCATGTTCATCCTTACATGTTCTTCCTGCATCATTCAATATTTTGCCCATGGAATCCTTCAATATTGCAACTAAATGCATGATTTTTCTTCAGTTTTTTCAGCTTCAGAAATGCTGAATGTTCTTCCCTTTTGGTTTTCTAACTCCTGGTCTTTGCACATTTTATTACAATAATTTACTTTGTCTTCTTCAACTGCTCTTTGAAATCTTTTGTTCAGCTTTTTCATCTTGTCATTTCTTCCATTTGCTTTAGCTATTCTCCATTAAAGCGCAAGTTTCAGAGTCTCTTCTGATATATATTTTGTTCTTATCTTCCTTTCCTGTCTTTTTAATGACATTTTGCTTTCTTCATATATGATGTTTTTAATATCATCCCACAACTCGTTTGGTTTTCCAGTCATTGATATTCATTAAAATTTATTCTTGAGGTGGTCTCTAAATTCAAGTGAGATATAATCAAGGTCATATCTTGACTCTAGTTGATCTGTTTTAATTTTATTCAGCTTCAGCTTTAACTTGCATATGAGCAATTGATGGTCTGTTCCACAGTCAGATCCTGGTCTCATTTTGGCTGAAGATAGTGAGCTTCTCTGTCACCTCTTTCCACGGAGGTACTTGATCTGATTTCTGTGTATTCCATCTGTTGAGATCTATGTGCATAGCTGCCAGCTGACATGGTGGCTGAAAAGATAGGCTCAAGTATACCAAGGATTATGAGGATTGTACAGGAGAGGATAGTGTTTCATTCTATTGTACATAGGGTTGCTATGAGTCAGAGTTTATTTGATGGAACCTAACAACAACAGGACAGAATATAGAATGAGTATTTTTGTGGATATTCCATCTATGTTGATGTTATTAGCAGCTGTTTAGTCAGACTCCAACTTTTGATGACCCCAAGCAGAGCAGAATGGAAAGCTGTCTGATGTTGCACCATTCCTATGATCACCTGTGACTTGAACTGTTGTGATCCTTAGAGTTTGCACTGGATGAGTTTTTTTTTTTTTTTTTAATTGTAATTTAGATGCAAATTACAGATCAGAGTTTGTTTTACATTCAACATTTCATGTACATTTGGTTTCACTCCCTAATTACTATCCCCAACCTTAACCCACTCTTCTCCCCGCCCTTTCCAGTACCCCCTCCCCACATTCCCTTTGTAGTTATGCTCTCCTGTGTGTCCTGCATTTCCTCCATGGGAATGTTGCCCCTCTGGTGCCCCATGGTCAATTGCTGCAAGGGATGCATCTCCATAGAATATGTGGGTGTGTCACCCTGGGTTGAGTGGTTTGCATGTAAATCTTGTTTACTCTTGGGCTGAGAGCCAGCCACAGGGGGTGAGTTTTATTCTAGGCCCAAAATGTATCTCAGGGCCATGGTATTAGGGGTCCCACAAAGTCCATCTGACCAGTGGTCATTATTGTGCTTTTGGATTCTGTTCCATGTTTTTCCTCCCAATCTATCCAGGATCTCCAGTTTTGATCCTTTCCTGAGTGGTTGGCATTGGTAGTGGGGCATCATCTAGTTCTTCTGGTCTCAAGGTCCTTAATGTCCTAGAGCTGATTGTTACTTTTGCACTCTTCTTAGCTTCTGATGATAGGAGAGCACTAGCTGCATCTTAGATGGCTGCTTGAAAGCTGTTAAGACCCCAGTCACTACTCGCCAATGTAGGTTGTAGAACAGGTTTTTTTGTTTTTTTTTTTAATGTATTTTGTTGTCCCAATTGAGTCTGTGTCCCCCAATACTATGGGCCTGAGTCAGTATATCTGTTGGATTTTCCTCCCCCAATGTCTGGCTGTCTATGAGGGATTGCTCTATTTCTGTCTTCTGTTGTTTCTGTAAGGATTGCAGGTATTTTGTATCACTGGTATCTGTGCAAGATTAGCCTCAGCTGAATCTATCCTTGATCTAGAGTATAATCCTGTTCACTCACCCTCATCTGATCTTCTCAGATGTTTATGTGTTTATCTGTAGCCTGGTGTTTGATGTTAATAGTAATGCAGTATTGTAGATATACTGGTATTAGCCTCTGACATCTATATCTTATGTGCACAATTCAGTGTCCTCCCTTTCCCCAGTTATCATGGTGGTCATAGACTCTTTCCATATCATTCCTCCCCTTGCCCACCTTATTGTGTAGCCCCCAGCTACCCTGAAGTTATTCCCACCCCTTCCTTCCCCACCTTGGTAACCTACAAAGTGAGTTCCCTTCCTTAAGCAAATCATTCCTTGTATTTTTACAGTAATGGGCTCATACAATATTTGTCCTTCTGTGACTGACTTTTTTCACTCAGCATCTTGTCATTCAGGCTCATCCACATTGTGAGATTATTTGTGTATCTTTCATTGTTCTTTAATGTAGCATAGTGTACCATTGTGTGAATGTACCATAATTTGGTTATGCATTCATCTGTTGATGGGCATTTAGTCTGTTTCCATCTCTTTGCTACAGTGAATTGTACTGTGATGAACGTAGGTATGCATGTGTCTGTTCGTGTCCTGACTCAATTATTTAGGATATATCCCTAGTATATAAATATATATAATTGCTATTAATGGAATTGCTGGTTGAATGGTATGTCTATTTTCAGTGTTTTTAAGGAAATGCCACACCATTTGCGACAATGGTTGTACCATTTTACAATCTCACCAGTAGTGTATAAGATTTCCAATCTCTCCACAACCTCACCAACATTTGTTATTTTCTGTCCTATTGACTTTGCTATTATTGCTAGAGTAAGATGATATCTTGTCATTGCTTTGATTTGCATTTCTCTAGAGACTAAAGATCACGAGCAACTCCTCATGTGTTTGTTAACCTCCAGCAAATCATCTTTACTGAAGTGTCTGTTCATATCTCTTGCCCATTTTTGAATTGAATTGTTTGTCTTTTTGGTGTTGAGGTGTTGAAGTTTTTTTTATAGATTTTGGAGATACATCCTTGTCAGATATGTCATAGGCAAATATTTTCCCCCAATCTGTAGGTTCTCTTTTTACCCTTTTGATGGTGTCTTTCAAAGTGCATAAGAATTTAATTTTTAAATGGTCCCAGTCATCTAGCTTCTCTTCGACCTCCTGTCCCTTCTGGGTTATGTTTGATAGTCTATTTATGACATCAGTTAGGCCTGCTAGATTTACCCCTCGGAAGGAAGATGGGGCAATCTACTTCCTTAGTGATACTGCCTCAGAAACCCAAGGAGGGGTCTCTATGAGTTGGGTCTGACTCAACGGCACACAATGACAACAGATTTACCCCTATTTTATCTTTGGTGAATTTTATACTTTTGGGTTTTACATTTAAGTCTTTGATCCAACTTGAGTTTGTTCTTGTGTATGGGGTGAGATATGGGTCTTGTTTAATTTTTCTGCAGGTAGTTATCCAATTTTGCCAGCACCATTTGTTAAAGAGGCTATCTCTTCCTCATTTAGTGGGTTTTGGACCTTTGCCAAAGATCAGCTGTCTATAGATAGATATGTCTACTTCTAGGTTTTTGATTGTGTTCCATTGGTCTATCTGTCTATCATGTACCAATACCATGCTGCTTTGATTACTGTGGCTATATAGTAGGTTTTGACATCCAGGAGTATGAGACCTCCCATTTTGTTTGTCTTCAGTACTGCTCTGCTTATGTGAGGACTCTTTCTTTTCCATAGGAAGTTAGTAGTTGGTTTTTCCATGTCCTTAAAAAAAAATTTGTTGATATCTGGATCAGGATTGCATTGAATGTGTAGATTGCTTTAGGTAGTATTGACATTTTCACAATATTCAGTCTGCCTATCCATGAACAAGGCAGGTTCTTCCAATTATGTAGATCCCACGTTGTTTCCTGTAGTAGTGTTTTATACTTTTCTTTGTATAAGTCTTTTGTGTCTCTGGTAAGATTTATTCCTAGATATTTTATCTTTGAGTATCTATTGTAAATGGTATTGTTCCCCTTATTTCCTTTTCAGAGGTCTCTTTTCTGGTGTAGTGGAATCCAAATTTTTGTATGTTGATCTTGTATCCTGCCACTTTGCTGAACCTCTCTATTAGTTCCAATAGTTTTTTTGCTGAGTCTTTTGGGTTTTCTATGTATAGGATTGTATTATCCACAAATAGAGATTGCTTTACTTCCTCTTTGCTGATTTGTATGCCTTTTTTTTTTTTTTTTCTTTTTCTTGCCTTGTTGCCTTGGCTAGGACTTCCAATATAATATTAAATAGAGTGGTGAGAGAAGGCATCCCTGTCTGGTTCCCATTGGTAAGGGGAATGCTTTGAGTCTTTCTCCATTAATAATAATACTGGCTATTGGCTTTGCATATATGCCCTTTAATATGTTGAGGAATTTCCCTTCTGTCCCTATTTGGCTGAGAGTTCTGAACAGAAAATGGTGTTGTATTTTATCAAATGTCTTTTCTGAGTCAATTGATATAATCATATGGTTCTTATCTTTTGTTTTGTTTGTTTATGTGGTGGATGACATTGATAATTTTTCTGATGTTAAGCCATCCATGCATTCCAGGTATGAATCCCACTTGGTCAGGATGTATTATTTTTTTGATATGATGTTGGATTCTGTTGGCTAGGATTTTGTTAAAGATTTTTGCATCTATGTTCATGATGGATATTGGTCTGTAGTTTTCCTTTTTAGTGGTGTTTTCCCCTGGTTTTGGTACTAGTGTTATGCTTGCTTCATAAAATGAGTTTGGGAGTAATTAATCTTTTTCTATGTTCTGGAATGCCTTAAGTAGTATAGGTGTCAACTCTTTCCTGAATATTTGGTAATAGTATCCAGTGCAGCCATCAGGGCCAGGACTCTTTCTCGTGGGAAGTATTTTTTTATGACCTGTTCAATTTCTTCTTTTGTTATGGGTCTGTCAAGTATCCTATCTCTGAGTGGGATAGTTTAGGTAGTTCTTGTGATTCCGGAAACTTGTCCATCTCTTTAGGTTCTCAGATGTGTTGGAGTACAGTGTTTCATAATAGTCTGTCAATATCTTTTTTATTTCAGTTGATTCTGTTGTAATGACACCCCTTTTGTTTACTATTCCTGTAATTTACATCTTCTCTTTCTTTTCTTTTGTTAGATTTGCCAGTGGTTTGTCAATTTATTAATCTTGTCAAAGAACTGACTTCTTGTTTTATTGATTTTCTCTGTTGTCTGTTTGTTTTCTGTTTCATTTATTTCTGCTCTGATCTTTATTATTTCCTTCCTTCTAGACACTGTAGGATTCTTTTGTTCATCTTTTTCTAATTGTTGGAGTTGTTGAGTTAGAGTGTTGATTTTGGTTTTTTCCTCTTTTTTGATGTATGCATTTATTGCTATAAACTGACTTCTGAGTACTGCTTTCACTGTGCCCCATAGGTTTTGGTATGATGTATCTATATTTTCATTTGTTTCTAGGAATTTTTTTTTAAATTTCACTTTGTATTTCTTCTATTACTCAGTAGCTTTTGAACTGTGTATTCTTCAACTTCCACATGTTTGATATTTTTCCTTGATCTTCCTATTATTAATTTCTAATTTTATAGCATTGTGGTCTGAGAAGATGCTTTGTAGTATTTCAGTATTTTTGAATTTATTGAGGCTTGTTTTATGTACTAACATATGTTCTATTCTGCAGAATGATCTATGTGCACTGGAGAAGAACGTGGGTGGAATACTATGTATATGTCTATGAGGTTGAGTTGGTTGATTTTGTTTTTGATTTCTTCTGTATCTTTGTTGAATTTTTTTCTAGTTGATCTGTCCCTCCTTGAAAGTCATGTGTTAAAGTCTCCTAGTACGATTGTAGAGTTATTTATTTTCCCTTCCAATTCAGTTAATACTTGCTTCACTTTTTTTGGAGAATTTCATTAGGTGCATAGATATTTATTATAGTAATGGCTTCTTGGTCAATTAACCCTTTCAGCATCATATAGTGTGATTCTTTGTCTCGTATGTTGTTTTCCACCTTACAGTCTATTTTATCAGAAATTAATATTGTCACTCCTGCTGTTGTTTGGTTACCGTTTGCTTGGTATATATATATTTTTCCACCCCTTAACTTTTAATTTGTTTTTAATCTTTGTTTCCAAGGTGGGTCTGTGGTAGGCAGCATATCAATAAGTCTTCTTTTCTTATCTAGTCTGCCACTCTCTTTCTCTTCATTGGTGCATTTAGTCCATTCACATTGAGTGTAATCAGTGATAGGTATGCATTGATTGCTGCCATTCTTTTTTTTTTTTTTTTGTCATGTTGCTGGAGTTTCCTTGATCCATTTACTTTTCTGTGCTTAGTTCATTTTGTCATCAAGTGTTTCTTCTCTTTTCTTTATTGTTGATTTTGTGCTTACTAAACCCATATGTTTTCCTTCCTTTGGGGTTTGCTTAGGGAGATTGTTAATTTTCTCTGTGGTTACCTTAGAGTAAGTTCTTGTCTCTCTAGTTTTGGAAAAGTTGTTCTGTGAGGACATTGTCCTGTTTTCCTCTCCATTTGGAAGTTTTGTACCTAGAACTTTTATTCCCTCTTTTTGGTTAGTTGTTTTGCATGTGCACATTGGCTTCCTTGATTTTTAGTGTACAATGTTATATGGTCTTATTTTGAACAACTATTTCTGATTTGGTTTTAGTGTTGATGTCATGTGTCCAATTTTGTTGTTCTCTGCTGTGGGTTCTCTATTGAAAGGACTTACTTAAGCATTTCTTATAGGGTTGTTCTGGTTTTCACAAAATCCCTTAATTTCTGTTTGTCTGAGAATGTCTTGATTTTACCCTCATATTTGATGGAAAATTGGGCTGGATATAGGATTCTTGGATGGGCTGGATATAGGATTTTTAGTTGGAAGTTCTTTACCTTCAGTGTTTTATATATGCCATCCCATTGCCTTCTTGCCTGTGTGGTCTCTGCTGAATTATCAGAACTCAGCCTAACTGACTTGATTGTTATGAGTATTATTTATTTTGTCCTGGGAAGCTCATAAGATTCTTTCTTTGTCTTTGGTTTTGGAGAGTTTGGTTATGATATGTCTTGGTGTTTTTCTCTTTGGATCTATCCTGTATGGGGTTCTTTGAGCTTCTTGGACAAATATCTTTTCTTCTTTCATGGTATGTGGGAAATTTTCTCTTAGCAAGTCTTCCACAATTTTCTCAGTGTTTTTTTTTTTTTTCCCCTCTCCTTGTTCTGCTATCCCAGTGAGGTATATGTTGTTGCTTTTCATGTCATTCCATAGAACTCTTAGATTCTCTTCATTTCTCTTAAATCTTTGTTCTGATTTTTCTTTATACAGGCTGGTGTCCAGGGATTTATTTTCTAGTTGAGAAATGTGTTCTTCAGCCAGTTCTAGTGTACTCTTCTGTGCTTCCACTGTGTTGTGTAATTCTGTAATTTTGGTATTCATCTTCTGGATTTCTAACTGCTGTTTTTGTATGAATTCTGATTGCTTATTAATCTTCTTATTTTGTTCTTGAATGGTTTTCCTGAGTTCTTCCAGGGTACTGTCTGTGTTTTCCTTGATTCTGTTTGGGGTTTCCTTGAGATTTTGTAGAGATCTATAAGCATACCTTCTAAATTTCTCCTCAGATAATTCTATTCCCTCCTTCTCCTCCATGTTTAATGAGACTTTTTTGGGATTTTATTTCTATTGTCTTATCCTGTTTTTTGTTTGATTTGAGGTTGCTTGTTGTTTCCTAGACATTTTGAAGTTGTCTTTAACTATTAGTTATGTCTTGATTTGTTTTGTCTTGATTTTATGATTTAATATTTTTTCATATATGGAGCTCCTGCATTTTATTATTAGTTTTTGGATATTAATTCAGGTGTGCTAGGTTGCTCTGCAGTTTTCTTTGTGATGATGGAATGAGTGTGTGGAATGTGGATGCAGATCTTAAGCCAGCAAGTGTTGTGGTGGCATAATGTGGTTTTTCAATAAAAGCAGGTACTGAAGTAGATCCATGGAGTGGTCACAGGTCCTATGGTGCATTCTCTCCATTGTCCCAGGGAGGCCTCCGATGACCCATTTTGCCAGCCAGTTGGTGCTCCACAGGACAAGTTCACCTTTTTTTTTTTTTTTTTCTTTCCAGGTAATTACACTGCCTCTCTCTCCTTTCTAATCCTACTACCCTAAGTTTGGCATACTCTAACTTAGTGAGCTGTTCAGAGTACCAGAATCCCTGCTTCAAACTGTTGCACCTAGTTTTTTAGGCATCAAGATATTATAGGGAACTAGCTTGTGGGCTACACATAAGATGCCATCTTCTCATCTCCTCTACTGAAAGATTTTTGAAGTAGATCACTAGATCTTTCTTCCTAGTCTGCCCTTGTAGGGAAGCCCAACTGAAATCTGTTCATATCATACCAAAGTGTAAGCCTCCACTGACATGAGTGATGCGTTCACCAGGAATCAAACCTGGGTCTCCTGCATGAAGGCAAAAATTCTACTACTGAATCATGAAGGCTTTCAGTCCATTGATAAGACAAAAGCAAACAAACAAAAAAAACCCCCACTGTCTTTGAGTCAATTTTGACTCACAGTGAGTCCACAGGGTTTCCAAGGCTGATTCTTTATGCAAGCAGACTGCCTCATCTTTCTCCAGCAGAGTAGCTGACCTTTTGCTAAGCAGCCAAAAGTCTTAACCATTCTGTCACCAGAGCTCTTTTTCTATCTACAGGCAGAATGAGTTATTAAATATTCTTTAATTTAATGCTGTTTTTATTAATTTTTGTTGTTGTTGTTAAGTGACATGGAGTCAGTTCAGACTCATTTTGTTGTTTGTTGTTATGTGCCTTCAAGTCAGACCCAATTCATAGTGACCCCTCCTTGGGTTTCTGAGGCGATATCACTACAGAAGTAGATTGCCCCATCTTCCTTCCGATTAGTGGCTGGTGGGTTTGAACTGCCAGCTTTCTGGTTAGCAGTCAAGTGCCTTAGGCACTATGCTACCAGAGCTCCCTCAGACTCATAGCAACCCTAAGTACAACAGAACAAAGCAATGTCTGGTGCTGTGCCATACTCACAATAATTGCTATACTTCAGTCCATTGTTTCAGTCACTGTGTCAACCCATCTCATTGAAGATCTTCCTCTTTTTTCCTGACCCTCTACTTTACCAAGCATGATGTCCTTTTTGTGGACTAGTCTCTCCTAATAATCTGTCCAAAGTACATAAGACAAAGTCTCACCAACCTCATTTCTAAGGAACATTCTGGCTGTACTTCTTCCAAAACAGATTTGTTTGTTCTTCTGTCAGTCCATGGTATATTCAATATTCTACACGAACACCATAATTCAAAGGCATATTTCTTCTTTGGTAAAGCATGACTGTATTATCTGTATATCCCAGGTTGTTAATGAGTCTTTGTCCAATCCTGATGCCACATTCTTTTTCATAAAGTTCATACAGTTCTCGGATTATGTGCTCAGACTACAGATGGAATATTAATATGGTGAAAGTATACAACCATGATGCACATCTTTCCTGATTTTAAATGATTCAGCATCCCCCTATTCTGTTGGAATATCTTGATCTATGTATAGGTTCCACATGCATAGAATTACATGTTCTGGAATTCTTATTCTTTGCACTGTTACCTGAAATATATTATGATCTACAGAGTCAAATGTCTTTGTATAATCAAAATAACACAGAAAAGCATCTTTATGGTATTCTCTTCTTTCAGAGAAGATCCATCTGACATCAGTAACAATATCCCTGGCAGTTAACTGCCAATGTATTACTGCAACTGTTTTTGAATTATGTTTAGCAAAATTTTACTTGCATGTAAAAAAATTTTTCAATAATTTCTGCATTCTGTTGTCTTGCCTTTGTTTGGAATGGACACAAATATGGATTAATTCCAGGTGGTTTGGCTAGGTAGTTGTCTTCAGAATTTCTTGGCATAGATTGGTAAGCACTTCCAGTATTTCATATGTCTGTTGAAACATCTCAATTGGTATGTCATCAATTCTTGGAGCTTTGTTTTTTCAGCAATGTCTTCAATGCAACTTAGGCATCTTCCTCCAATACCATTGTTTCTTGATCATATGCTACCTCCTGAAATAGTTGAATATTGACCAATTATTTTTGGTACAGTGATTCTGTGTATTTTCTTTTTGATGTTTCCTGTGTCATTCAATATTTTTCTCATGGAATCCTTAAGTATTGCAACTTGAGGTTTGAATGTTTTGTTCAGTTCTTTCAGCTTGAGTAATGCTGAGTCTCATCTTCCCTTTTCGATTTCTAACTCCAGGTCTTTGCATATGTCATTATGTTATTTTACTCTCTCTATATAAATATATAGGAGCTCTGGTAGCATAGTGGCTAAGACACTTGCCTGCTAACCAGACAGCTGGTGGTTCAAACCCACCAGCCACTCCTCGGAAGGAAGGTTGGGCAATCCTACTTCTGTAGTGATACTGCCTCAGAAACCCAAGGAGGGGTCGCTATGAGTCGCGTTTGACTCGACGGCACATAACAACAACAACGACAACATATAAGTATATATAAAGTAATATTTAATTCAAGGAAATAGGTCATAGAATTGTGAAGAAATGGTACATGCAATTGTTTGGGCTGACAAATCTCAAATCCATAGGCTGGAGTCAAGCTGAAGATCTCTGTTGGCTAATGTGGTTTCAGGGGCTAACAAACACAGAATCCAAGCCAAGTGGTAGGCTGAGAACATCTTCAATTTTATGTCCCAAGAACAGGAGGTTAGGCAATGAGAAGAGTGCAGGGTCAAGAGAGAGGGCAAATTTTGCTGGAACATCCATTTATATACTGGAGGAAGGCCTAAGGAAATTCTCCTTTTACATCAGATCATAAAATGGAAGGTGATTACTTAATGTCTGCCAAACCATTGAGAATCATAGCCTAGCCAAATTGATACATAACATGAACTGTCACAATTGGGCAAGTGAGTTACATGATTCTATGATGGTGTTGAATGACCACTATCTAGATAAAATTCCATAGAATTTTCAATAGGATTTCATAGGATTTCCTTAGGATTTTGATTTTTTTGGAGGTTGATCACCAGTCCTTTCTTCTGAGGTGCCTCTGGGAAGACTTGAACCATTAAGCTAAGTTAGCAGCCAAAAGTCTGAAGTGTTTGTACTACCCAGAGACTCCTGTGGAACACAGGTCTACTCTGCATACATGAGGTTACAATGATTAGAATTTGACTTGACAGAAACTAGTTTTAAATAAGTTTTGGTACAGCTGAACATCTGTAATATTTAAAGTGATTGACCCAATCCATGACATTTTCAGTTGCTTCATACAGCTGTGATAGCTGGACAATAATCTGGATGATTGAAGAATTGATGCCATTGAATTATGCTGTTAGCAAAGAATACTGAATATACCTTGGACTGTTAGAAGAATTAACAAATGTCTTGGAGGAAGTACCACCAGAATGCTCTTTAGAAGTGAGAATGGCAAGATTTCACCTCACATACTTTGGGCATATTATCAAGAGGCACCAGTCACTGGAGAAGGACATCATCCTAGGTAAAGTGGAGAGCCCAGGAAAAGAGGAAGACCCTCAATGAGTTGGAATGACACAATGACTACATTTGCCTCAAACATAGCAATGCATGTGAGGATGGTTCTGGACCAGGCAGTGTTTTGTTCTGTTGTGAATAGGGTTGCTAAGAGTCAGAACTAACTCAAAGGCACCCAACAACAATAAACAACACACATTTATATACAATTAATGGTTTTGCTACTTTAGAAAACCCAGACTAAGACCTTTTGTGCTGAGAGAGTTCTAGAGGGAAAAAAATTAAGAATGAATTTTCTGAATTGCTTCTCAAGCCTGGCTAGACTTTAAGGCACTGACTCTATTTCCATTAGGAAAGAGGTCACTTTAATTTATACCATGATGCAGTGATATAAAAATACAAAACATCACCATTGTTGGATCAAATATTTGTGAGACACCAGGCTCTGGTTGTTTGTGTATTTGATACCTTTCAACATTTTTGTCAAACTGAAGTATAATGAATGGATTGTCCTTTCTCCAGAGAAAATGGATAAAGAACAGAATGAGCTAAGGACTTCATAATGCCAGTTCAAGTGTGCATAATAGTCTTGAAAGCTTTAATTTGGGCTCTATAAATAAGTCTTGTTTCTATTTTGGGAGTTAGTGTTGACCGGAAAAAAAGAAATAAATCCAACTTTTCGGGGACTACTGATTACTGTCTCTGAACTAAGACTAATTCTAAGAGACCTAAATGCCACTGTGGCCCACCAGTCAAAATAGGAGAATATGGAAGTCAGGTTATCAATGGATTCTCAGCTCAGATCTGTCTCACAGTGAGTCCAATGAGTTCCTTAACCCACCCTGTAGTGATTTCCCAAGTTCCAGAATGCATAATTGTAATAGCCATATTCAGGAACTGGCAGAACTGCAACATTGGATTCATGACATATGCAGTAAGGGCTATTATAGTAGGAAAGTCCAAATAGAAGCCATTAGTACTACACCTATCTAAAAAACTCATAAGCCAAAAAGCAATACTGCTTTCCTGGCAAGATTTTGAAGAGATTAGTGCCAACATCAAAGACTTGAAGGATGCCGGGGTAGTGACTCTCAGCACATCCATTCAGCTAACATATTTGGACTGTGCAGAAAAAAGAAGAATCTTGGATAATGAGAGTGGAATATTATAAACTTATCCAGGTAGTGACTCCAATTGCAGCTGCTGTACCTGACGTGGTTTCATTGTTTGAGAAAATTAATACATCTTTTTGTATCTTGCCAATAACTCTTGACATGGGCAATGAGTTTTTCTAAATACCCGTTTCTAAAGACCATCAGAAGCAGTTTGTCTTTAACTGGGAAACCAGCAATATACTTGCACTGTCCTATCTCAGAGGTTTATTAATTCTCCTATCATAATTTAGTATCCAAAGACATTGATTGTCTTTGTCTTCCACAAGACATCACACCAGTCCATTACATTGATGACATTATACTGATTGGACCTAGTAAGGAAGAAGTATCAACAACTCTAGACTTATTGGTAGGGCATTTGCATGCTAGAGAGTAGAACATTAACCTGACAAAAATTCAGACAATTTACACTTCAGTAAAACTTCTAGGGGTCCAGTGGTATTGGGTATGTCAGGATATTCCTTCTAAAGTGAAGGATAATTTGTTGAATTGAGCCCCTCTTACAAATAAAAAAGAGACACAACATCTGGTAGGACACTGGGTTTTGGAGGCATCATATCCTTCATTTGAATGTGCTACTCTGCCTATTTATCAAGTAACTGAAAAACTGCTAGTGTTGAGTGGAGCTCAGAAAACAGAAGGCTCTGAAACAGGTTCAGGCTTCTGTGCAAGCCACTCTACCCCTTGCACCTTATTACCTGGCTGATCCAACAGTCCACTCCGCCCCCATCCCACCCCCACCCCTTCAGTGGAGAATATTTATTATTGTATTCCAATATTTGGAGATTGGGGTTTTCCATTTATAGATGGCAGCTATCAACTAGAATATTAATTTAAAGACTCACTCTGTAATTGCTGAGTTATGCTGTTGTTATTAGGTGCCATTGAGTTGCCTCAAACCCTGTGTACAACAGAATGAAACACTTGCCCTGTCCTGCACCATCCTCACAATCCTTGCTATATACCTGAGCCCCTCATTGCAACCACTGTGTTGATCCGTCTAATTGAGAGTTTTTCCCTTTTTTGCTGACCTTCCACTTTACCAAGGGTGATATCCTTCTCCAACAAATGATCCCTTCTGACATGACCAAAGTAGGTGAGATGAAGTCTGGCCATTCTTGCTCCCAAGGAGCATTCTGGCTGCACTTCTTCCAGGACAGATTTGTTCTTCTGCCAGTCCATGGTACTTTCAGAATTCTTCTCCAACATCACAACTCAAAAGCATCAACTATTTTCCAGTCTTTCATATTCATTGTCTAGCTTTCCCATGCACATGAGGTGACTAAAATACCATGACTTGGGTGAGGCACACTGTGGTAGTTAAGTGAGTGTCAACTTGGCTGGGCCTGGTTGAGTGGCTAGGGAGCTGGATGTACTTATTCCCCATGATGAGACTGGTAATTAACTCCATGGTGGAATCTACTGGAGCAGCTGTGTAGCTGTTTAAGGATGTGGTCTGCTTCTAGTATATAAGAAGCAGCTTTGAGAATGGTCTCTAGTTTATGGCACATTTGAGCCCTGCATGTAGCCAAATTGTTCAGCAGCCTGCCATGCTATGCCAATCTTCGGACTTTCAATGGACTTCAATTAGTGGCCTGCCATGTTGTTTAATAACATTGGGACTGTGCCTTTTCACTTGTCAACGTTGAGTTTGTTAGCCTCAGCAGCAAGCAAATGTCTGAGTGAATAAAAGCCTCCAGTTTCAGTGGGCTGGGAGCAGAAGGCAAAACGGAAGCCCAAGGTTGAGGGGCTTTCACAAATAGGAGTTTATTCTCTTACAGTTTGGAGGTTTTAAGTAGCCTCCTTAAAACCTACTTAAAAGGCTACTTAAAACCTCCAAACTGTAAGAGAATAAACTCCTATTTGTGAAAACCATCCTATTTGTGGTGTATTCTTGTCAGAGTGGCACCAGATAACCAAAACACACACCTTAGTCTTCAAAGATACATCTTTTCTCTTCAGTACTTCAAAGAGGTCTTTTGCTGCAGATTTGCCCAGAACAATGTGACATCTAATGTCTTTTTTAATTTATTAATTAATTTATTTATGATTTGGGTGAAGATTTACAGAGCAAATTCATTTTCCATACAACAGTTCACATACACTTTTTCTCATGACATTGACCACAGTTTACCACAATGCAACAGTTTCCCTCCCACTTCCTCCACATAGTTACCTCTTCCCAGTGTCCATCCCTCCATGCACTCCCTCCACCTGAGCTGTCTCTCTGTGCATAAGCAGCCCTTCTTTCTCCCATGACTGTTCTCTCCAAGGAGTGTATCTACTTGAGGTAAATGTTCAACTCATATGCCTGTATTTTGTTTTGCTGGAAACCACAGGTGTGGGTTCAATTCTAGATCTGAAGGGCAGCTAGGGGCCATAGTCTCAGTGGTTCCACCAGGCTCTATCAGACCAGCAAACCTGGTCGCCTCCCTGTTTTTTTATTTTTTCCTCCAAATGATTTTAAGTTTTGTTCCACATTGTTCTCCCTCTCTATCAAGGATCTCCTACATAACTCTCCTTCCAAGTGGTTGACAGTGGTAGCCGAGCACCATCTAGTTCTTCTGGTCTCAGAGTTGTATAGGCTGCAGATCAGATGGTGTACCAGTCGCTAGGAATAATTATTTCTATGAATTTTGGTTTTCTTCATTCTTCTTTGCTCTGGATGAGGAGAGACCCATCATTGCATCTAGATGGCAACTTGCTAGCTTTTAAGATCCCAGTCGCTACTCGCCAAAGTAGGAGGTGGAACAATGTTTTGTATAGTATGTTATGCCAATTGAGCTTGATGTCCCCTG
>NW_006921637.1:5125532-5132093 GCF_000298275.1 Orycteropus afer afer | reverse complement strand
GCTGCTTTCAGGATTCTGTCTTTGTCTTTGGTTTTGATGAGTTTGATGATGATGTGTCTTGGTGATTTTCTTTTGGGGTCTATCCTGTTTGGGGTTTCTTGGGATTTACTTCTGAACATTACCCAATGAAACCTGGATTATCTAATCTGCATGCATGGGATCATGATGAGTCAAGGGACCAACTTTACTGCAGCTAATAATAGCAACCATTTCTTAAATCATTGTTGTTCCCTTTCTCTTCTTTGAAACCATAAAAATGTAACAAGAAGAAGAAGTCCACAAATTACACTTTTAAACAAACAAAAACAGATGTAATTTACAGATTAAAAAATATGGATAATGGTTACAAATGATTGACATTGGACTAAAATTATACATATGGAAATGAAGAGAAGCAATATGAAAAGTAGCAAGAAGATCCAGAGAAAAATGATACATTACAAACAGAAGAGTCGACAACAAGAGTAATAGTCATATTCTGATGAGAAATAATGGAGCAGAGAAAACAAAAGAAAGCTATTTCTAAAGTGCTGAAAGAAAAAAAAAATCTTAGTAAACAAAAGCTGACATACATACCCACCAGACTCACCTTAAAGCCAGTGCTAAAGGAAGTTTTTCAGGCTGATAAGTAATAACATAATATAGAAACTCAAATCTTAAATCTTAAATTTATGAAGAAAAATAAAAGTGCTAGATATGGTAAATAATACATAAATAAATATAAAAGACAGTTTTTGTTTTCTTGATTTCTTTAAAAGAAAATTGACTATTTAAAGCAATAATGATAATAGTAATAATGATGTATTGTGTGATTTTTAACATATGTAAAAGTAAAATATATGAGAACTATAACATGTAGTCAGAAAGGGGTTAAATAGAAACACATTGCATGAAGTTCTTATAATATATGGGGAGTGGTTTAATATTATTCTAAGATTACCTGTGATAAATTAAAGGTGGAAATTGCAATCACTAAAGGAATAATTTAAAAAGTAATAATACTGGAATTACACCTGAAATACCAATAAAGGAAATGATATGATACACTAAAAGTATTTATTACCCTCCCACCCCCAAAATATTAGCAAGGAAAAAAAAAAAAAAAAAAAAAAAAAAAAAAAAAAAAAAAAAAAAAAAAAAAATAAAAAAAAAGAGGAAAAAAAAAAAAAAAAAAAACAGAGGAAAATAGCAGAAAACAAATAGTAAGATGATATACCTAAACATCACATACAATGATTACATTAAAAGAAAATAGAGACAATTTTGGTCAACATGGTTCCTTAGATACATGCACCATAACTACTTCCTGCTAATAAAGAGTCAAGAAACTAGATAAACTTGATAAACAAAAAAATAACCTCAAATCCAGAACAGCAAACAGAGAGTTGAAGAAACAGACTGAGCACTGATTAAAAGAGGCAGAATAAGAACAAAAGGAAAATAGATTTGTGGATCAACCACAACCTGCCTGCTGGCATGGAGCAGCATGGGCATTTTGGGGTGCTAGCACAGTGCCTAAGACATCTAACTGCTAAGCAGAAGGTTGGTGGTTCAAACCCATCAGCCAGTCTGTGGAAACAAGATCAGACAATCTACTTCCATAAACATTTACTGCCTCAGAAACACAATGGGGGTTACTATGAGGTGGAATCAACTCAATGGCATCAATGGCAGTGTTTTTTTTTTTTTTTTTTAATCGAACAACAACCCAAGGTTAGCAAGTCAGGAAAGCCACCCCAAAGAGAACAAAGCTGGTGGTGGATTCTTTACAAACATAAGGTGTGCAGATGTGCCCAGGAATGGGACATCCTTGAGGGAGAAGCACCACACCTAAAACCTCTTCCTTGAGATGCAGGAGGTCTTAGATTATTCAGGCAAGTCCAATAATAGCCATTAACCCTCCATGAGGAGCAAGTGGCTTTCTCTGAAGAGCACAAGCCTGGCCACAGTAACAATCTCTCCTCTATGAGCTGTAGGAATCCCACACCGAAGCACAAGCCCACGGGTGTCTCAAACCTAGTAGGGTTGCACATGGTGCACAGGTTTCAACAGCTTATAGACTGAGACAGACTAGGAAGAAGGAGGAGGCCATCCACTTCTCAAAGAATTGGCCAGGGAAAACCTTATGAATGGCAGAGAAACACTGTCTGATACATTACTGTACAACTTTATGAATAGCCCCAAAACATTGTCTGATACAGAGCAGGAGGATAAGCCACTTAGGTTGGAAGGCTCTCAAAATAGGACCAGGAAAAAGCTGCATCATCAGAGTAGAACCAGTCTTAATGATATGGATAAGGTAAAGCTTTTGAGACCTCCATTTGCTGACATGGCATGACACAAATTAAAGAGCAACAGCTGCAAACAGCCATTAATAATTGGAACATGGAATGTATGAAGTATGAATCTAGGAAAATTTGAAGTTGTCAAAAATGAAATGGAGCACATAAAAATTATCCTAGGCATTAGTGAGCTGAATTGGACTGGTTTTGGCCATTTGGAATCAGACCACTATGTGGTCTACTATGCCAGGAATGACAGTTTTAAGAGGAATGGCGTGACATTCATCATCACAAAGGATGTTTCAAGATCTGTCCTGAAGTACAATGCTGTCAGTGATAGGATTATATCCATATGCCTACAAGGAAGACCAGTTAATATGACTATTATTCAAATTTATGCACCAACTACCAAAGTCAAAGATGAGGAAATTGAAGATTTTTATCAGCTTCTGCAGTCTGAAGTTGACCAAACATACAAGGTTGTGTTAATTATCACTGGTGACTGGATTGCAAAAGTTGGAAACAAAGAAGAATCACTGGTAGTTGGAAAATTTGGTCTTGGTGACAGAAAAGATGCTGGAAATCTCATGATAGTATTTGGAAGACCAATGACTTATTCATTGCAAATACCTTTTTTCAACAAAACAAATGGCAACCTATACACGTGGAATTCACCAGATGGAATACACAGGAATCACATTGACTACATCTGTGTTAAGATGTGATGGAAAAGCTCAATATCATTAGCCAAAACAAGGCCAGGAGCTGACTGGGGAACAGACCATCAACTGCTCATATGCAAGTTCAACTTGAAGTTAAAGAGAGTTAAAACAAGTACACTAGAGCCAAAATATGGTCTTGAATATATTCCTCCTGAATTTAGAGACCATCTAAAGAATAGATTTGATGCATTGAACACCAGTGACAGAAAACCAGAAGAATTGTGGGATGACATCAAGAATATCATCCATGAAGAAAGCAAGAGTTCACTAAAAAGATGAGAAAAGAAGAAAGGCCAAAATGGATGACAGAAGAGACTCTGAAACTTGTCCTTGAGAAGAGAGTAGCTAAAGCAAATGGAAGATATGACAAGATAAAAGAGCTGAACAGAAGATTTCAAAGAGCAGTTTGAGCAGACGAAGCCATTTACTATAATGAAATGTGCAAAGACTTGGAGTTAGAAAACCAAAAGGGAAGAACATGCTCAGCGTTTCTCAAGCTGAGAGAACTGAGGAAAAAATTTAAACCTCGAGTTGCAATATTGAAAGATTTTATGGGCAAGATATTCAAAAGAAGATGGAAGGATTACACAGAGTCACTGCATCAAAAAGAACTGGTCGATGTTCATCCATTTCAGGAGGTGCTATATGATCAAGAACCAATGGTACTGAAAGAAGAAGTCAAAGCTTCCCTGAAGGAATTGGTGAAGAACAAGGCTCCAGGAATTGACAGAATACCCATTGAGATGTTTCAGCAAACAGATGCCCCACAGAAGGTACTCATTTGGTTGTGCCAAGAGATTTGGAAAACAGTTACCTGGCGAATTGTCTGGAAGAGATCCATATTTGTACCTGTTCCAAAGAAAGGTGATCCTACAGATTGTGGAAATTATCAAACAATATTATTAGTATCGCATGCAAGTAAGATCTTACTGAAGATAATTCAAAAATGGATGCAGTAGTATATTGACAGAGAACTTCCAGAGGTGCAAGCAGGATTCAGAAGAGGACATGGAATGAGGGATATTATAGATGCTGTCAGATGGATCCTGGCTCAAAGTAAAGAATACCAGAAAATTGTTTCTTGTGTTTTATTTAATAGGCAAAGGTATTTGATTGTGAAGATCATAGCAAATTGTGGATGACATTGAGAAGAATGGTAATTCCAGAACACCTGATTGTGCTCATGAGGAACTTTTACACTGACCAGGAGGCTGTTGTTCAAACAAAACAAGGGGACACTGAATGGTTTAAAATAAAAAAAGGAGTGTGTCAGGGTTGTATCCTTTCACCATACTTATTCAATCTGTATGCCAAGCAAATAATCCAAGAAGCTGGACTGTATGAAGAACATGGCATATATATTGGAGGAATAATCGTTATTAACAACCTACAATATGCTGATGACACAACTTTGTTTGCTGAAAGTGAGATTGACTTGAGGCACTTACTGATGAAGATTGAAGAATACAGTTTGCAGTATGGATTACATCTCAATGTAAAGAAAAAAAAAAATCTTCACCACTGGACCTATAAGCAGCATCACAATAAATGGAGAAAAGATTGAATTTGTCAAAGACTTCACATTGCTTGACTCTACAATTGATGCCAGTGGAAGCAGCAGTTAGGACATTAGATGGCATATAGCACTGGGCAATTTGGCTGTAAGGAACCTCTTTCAAGTGCTGATGAGTAAGGATGTCTCCTTGAGGACTAAAGTGCACCTGACATGAGCCATGGTATTTTCAATCACCTCATATGCATGTGAGAGCTGGATGGTGAATCAGGAAGACCTGGCAAAGAATGCTGAAAGTATCATGGATTGCTAAAAGAACTAACAGATCTGTCCTAGAGGAAGTGCAGCTGGAATTCTCCTTGGAAGCAAGAATGGCCAGACTTCATCTCACCTACTTTGGTCATGTTGTCAGAAGGGACCATTCCCTGGGGAAGGATGTCATGCTTGGTAAGGTGGAGGGATGATGAAAGAGGAGAAGGCCCTCAATGAGATGGATTGACACAATGGCTGTGACGATGGGCTCAAGTATAGCAAGGATCATGGGGCTGGTGCAGGACCGCCTGAATAACATCTTACTTAAAAAGTATCTAATAGGAGTTCTGACAAGCTGGTGAAATAAGCAGACAAGCTACACAGACCCTCTTCAACAAAGAAAAGGGATATAGAAGATAATCCTAAGCTTTTATAGGAAGGATATAGAAGTGGACTAAACTCCAACCAGTAGAAGAACCTGCATGAAAACACCAAAAAAAGGAGACATACAGAGCTGCGGAGAGATAGTGATCTTGATGGCATAGACAGCATGGATATTGCCAAATGATATTAGGACCTAAGAATTAACCTAAAAATCAGCCATGCTAGCCAGGGGCTGCACGGAGGACTGCAGTGGTGGCTGGTGAGTAAAAAGAGAAGTAGTGAAAAGGCAAACTGACTGAGCTGTGGAGGTTTTGTTGTATGGAGGGCACAACCATTTTGAATGTTTACAAGTGGTTCAATCATTTTGGATATTTAAAATGGCAGGATTCTCTCAGATCCCAGGAACCTAAGAATAAGGGACTGCAAGGACATACTTGACACAAAGGACTGGAAAGATACAATATTCCCTTTGTTACTCTTATACTCCATGCTCTCTTGGTGAATGGAAGTGTGCCCATCCCTCACTCACACCCACCTTCTGGTCCGGCAGGAATTGCATCCCAGGCTGGGTGCTCTGACAGAGCCTGTGTGTCATGCCTTGCCCTGCCCAGACTTCTTTTTCCTTTTTAAAATTTTGTTAGTTTTAAAATTATTATTATTTTTTAATTTAATTTTTTTCTTCATCCTTTTTATTATTATTCTTTCTTCTTCCCTTCCCAGGTTCTAGTTTTCAGCTTTTCACTTTTCCCTGTTCATGGTTCTCATATTTTTATTTCTTGTGGTTCTCTCTGTTCCTTGTTATTTATTTATTTAATATTTTCTGTTTTTTTTTTTTTTTTTTTTTCTCTACCTCATTTCTCTTATTCCCTTTACCCAGGTGTTACAGGTTTTCCCCCCCCCCTTTCTTTCTCTTTCTCTATACATATTTCTTTTGGCTTTTTAAAGTATTTCTTTAAATATTTTCTCTCATTCATTGCCTTTCTTCTTTTTTTTTCCCCTTCTTTTTTTCCAGTATGGTGATTGTTCTTGTGTGCTTATGCAGTGTGTATTTTTTGTCCTCTTGATTTTACTTTTTATAAAATTGTTTTTCAATTGTTGTTTTTGTCCTAACTGTGAGACAACAACTTTTCCTGTATGATGCAACCACACCTGCACCTCTTGCAGCTCCACTTAATGAGTGAGAGTCATAACTTCCTTCTGTACAAACTGGCCAATGATATATGACCATCAATAATAGCCTGACTCACACTTAACTACTCTTTACAAACAGTTAACAGAGATCTGTGCAGCTACTCTCATTCTCTATCACACCTAATCTATGGTGAGTGCATAAGTGCTGCAAGCTAGTGAATAGAAGAGCAAAGTACCCTCCTTACTCAAATACATCTGACAGGAAAAAAAAAAAAAA